>NC_136065.1:1985722656-1985855156 GCF_964261635.1 Lissotriton helveticus
TCAATACTGTATGTTCTTGAGTCATTGAGCTCTGGTGCTCTCCAACTGTATCAGTGTCTCATAAGCACACAAGCAGCCGTGCTTCAGGTCCCGCAAACCCCTCGTCGAGCATCAACCTGTAGTGGTTGAGCTCTGTCAAGCACAAAGGCAGCATCGCAACATGCTCCAGAACCTCAAGGAGAATTGCAAGCCAAACTTGTTCATACAAATTCACTTGCGCCAAGTGCTGGATTATTAATGCAGTGTCCAGCTATCTTGTTCTAAACTTCGAGGTGGTTAAAGACTCCACTGCCCCAGGAAAAGATCCTCTGCCCAACATTCAAGAAGTAATGAATCAATGCACAGTTGTCTACTAATATCACATTGTCTACTCCATGCTGCAGGTGAAAGTGTGAACCATAAGCAACTCCATGTATTTTTCTGTTAGATCAATATCATAACTTTTTAAAAATCGACCCATAAATAAGAGGGCTGCTATAAAAATTTAGCACACATGCCGACTGCTTCCAAGTGGTGGGTGTTTATCCAAGTACAGTTTTCTGCCGCAGTGCATGTCCCATATTTTATGGTTAGTCAAACTTTGATTTACACAATCGTGTTTGGCACGTTTAAGACACAGGGACTTCCCCTATGCATTTCCTCACTATTTGAGTTTGCCAGTGCTGCCCACCTGTCTGTCACAAGACGCCCTCATCGCTGCGTGATACAATACCAATAAATGCCCCAAAAAAGACTTATCTTAAAATGGGCACAGAATTCAAGAGCAGCAGCCAGGACACAAGATCTCCATGCTCTTCCACTGCAGGCGCGGGGAGGCGTAAATATGCTGCATAGAAATAGAGAACAGACTCGCTCTGGAAGAGAGAATTAAGGCCTATGGCAGCCACCGAAGTGTTTATTATATCACATCTGATGGCACCTCTGTAACAGGAAGATCAAGCTGAGAGTGACCCTAGTGTAACGGTGTTAGAAAGATTCACGTGACAGGAACATCTTGCAGGCATGAATGTTCATTTTACAAACCTGTGCAATCTTCAATTTTAATCCACGGGCAGTGAAAGAAGAAACCAACTCCCAGAGTAAGATTACGTTACGAAACGAAGTGTCCCGGCGCCAGGCAGCCATGTGGTCATGCTTTCTTAAGGACCCCAAACTATCTGTGGATGTAAATAACGCGGCACTGCAAGGACTTGGTGGCGTTTCCAATGCTCGTAACCCTGTAGACTTTTTTCGACCACATCCTGTTCTCAGCTTCTCTCAAGCAGCCTCAGAAAAAAACACCCTGCAAACATTGACTCAAGTCTTTTCGCACATGTTGCCTTTCTCTCTCCATTTCAGCTTTGTCGTTTGTTATTTGTCCAAATAACTAAGAGGTGGATTAAGACCCTGGTGGAACCGGCACACCTTCAAAAACATCCGAGAGTAGCAAACGATCGATATACAACGTTCACACTGTGCAAAAGCAAAACAATAAAACCCCACAAAACAAGGTTGGAGCATTTCAATTTGAGGGAAAAGACTGTTCTTAAACCATAAATTACAACATTAACAAGCTTAAACAAGTGTGAAATACAGCCTAACTGACGTCGCTCTGGAGCCTGCAGTGGAGCCCGTCGGCCTGGAGCGCGCCTCGGAAGAGACGCCGGAGGGCAGGAGCGTGACGCCGTGAGCGTGCACGTTGGCGTTCACAGACCTGAGTCGGCTCGTGCCCAGGTCTGGATCGGCTCGTGCACAGCTCTGTCTCCCTTGGGAGAGAGCAAGGCGACTATAAGTCTCGTTGGCGGCAGCGCTTCACGCTGCAACGCCAGCGAGACCTAAAAAGGAGTATTAAACCAAAACGTTTTTAGTCCAAGCATACAAAGAGTTTCAAGTTACCTTTGAAAAACTGGAACCCCACTATTCCATCGAGGTTTAGGTCCTTGTAAACTTTTGGAAGTTTCTCACTTTTTCTGGCCCCGGAGTTAGGGACGCTAGTATAACCATAACAGCAAACCCATAGCTGGGACAGGAAGTAGACTTGCACTCTGAAGGTGTTTATCAGGATGCTTGCATTTGGAATGCAAACAGTTTGTCCCTCAAACACAGGGCTTTAAGAGGCCCGGGTCGAGTCCCTATCAGGCTCTCCATTTTTACCCTCGGGTTGGGGGGGGGGGGAAACCTTAACTCTGCAACAGGAGTACTCATCACTGGAGCACCCATTACTACTTTTAATGTAACTTCAAGGTAACTCGTTTTTCAGTTTAATAGAACGCAAACACCAGTTAAATTACACATGGACGAGTGACTGTAAATACCATTTATGTGAGGCATCATTTAGTAAAATGTTTACATGCCAATATTTAAAAAAATATATTAATGAATTTGTGTAAAACCATTATTGGCAGCGTAAAATACATTTGGTCTTTATTTTTAAAGTCAGTCAGTCAGTCAAAAATACTTTATTCGATTATTTTAAAATCATAAAAGTATACTACGCACACAATTATACAAAAAAAACACATACAAACACTAATCAACAATGCAATTCAGTTATAAGCAATTGATTAAAAACGGTTAAGAACAATTGAGTAGGAAAAAGTCAGAAACAGTTATCATTTAAAAATAATTCATATACCCTAAAACCATCATATTACAGTTATAAGTAGTTTCATTTGCCTTATTACTTCATCCTAACGCTTGATCACAACAGGGAGAAAGTAAATGAACAACTCTTAACAGGATAAAGTTAAATCTAAACTTGGGCTACTCCAGAATGCATTCCATCATTGGAGTATTCAACACTCTGTCGTTTAGCTCGCATCGATGCTACCAAGAAATTAGCAACCCCGAACATCACAATAGGGGTCTCCATAAGTTGTAAAAACAACAATGCAGGTTTCACTTGCATAAATCCCTTGTCCCTCAGAAGTGGTATGATATATTTTTTCCTTCCCTCAACAAAAAAGGGACAAAAAAAGACAAAGTGTATCAGGTCTTGATCAGTGAAACCATCACATTTACAAGGAGCATTATCCCTAGGCATACTCCATTTCAGATATTCACCTAATAAAAGATGCATCTGGTTAAAACGGAATTTCGTCAATAGCCATCGATGATATGGCCTGTTCACTACAATCAAATAAGGCTGAATTGTCATAGTTGATATTACTGTGTAGTGTGCCCTTACTGTAGTTTTCTCAATTTCCAGAGCTTCACGATGGATATTTCTATAATTCATAAATTGAACTTTTATCCATGTGACATCATCTTTACACAGGCTTTCGGGGTTAAAGTATAATTCCGGGCGGCCCAATTGTGTAGCTACGGTTTTAATATGTTTCAACCATTTTATGTATTTGGCTCTATCTCTCCCCATACAATCGCTGATAATTTTGCGATTTAAAGTCAGACTAGGATTCAGCCATAATTTCACCCAAAGAAGTAGAGGGGCTACATTAAGTGCATCCTCAATATAACCTAACCCTAGTTCCGTGTGGACAGCAAAGGAGGGGGTAGACTGTGGTAAACCCAATAGAGAACGCATGGATTTGTTCTCTTCTTTCTGAATTGGGGCAAGATCCTTATAGCCCCAGATCCCAGCCCCATATCTTGCTAGGGCCAAAGTTTTGGCTCTATACAGGGTGAGTATGGCTTCTGTGGGTT
Organism: Lissotriton helveticus; assembly: GCF_964261635.1. Lineage (NCBI taxonomy): Eukaryota > Metazoa > Chordata > Amphibia > Caudata > Salamandridae > Lissotriton > Lissotriton helveticus. The sequence continues at coordinate 1,985,726,299 of NC_136065.1, forward strand.
TCCCTCCCAGTCTTTTAGCGAAATTCAATATGGCTGCAAACGACCTGCGCACAGCCAACGCTTTATTTGTAATCTGGGGCGTCCAGGTGCCCAGGTCATCGAATATTACGCCTAGGTATGTAAATGTTTTAACTTTGGACAGTATTACACCGTTACATCGCAAGGTTTTTGTGTTTTTCTTTCCTTTCCCCAGTGACATAACATGTGACTTTTCCATATTTACTACCAGGTCTAATTTCTGCATAAAAATCCCAAATGAGTCAAGAAGCAGCTGTAATCCATTTGGGGTTCTAGAAATAAGGACCGTGTCCTCGGCATACATCAGTACGGGCAGGGGGAACCCATCCATGCTAGGTATATCTGGGGTAACAGTTGATAGAATTGAATATAATGAGTTGATATACAAAGAAAACAACATGGGGGCTAGGATGCACCCCTGTCTTACCCCTCTAGCTGATCTAAACCCAGCGGTGCATTTTCCATCCATTGTCATACGCACTGATGCAGTCAAATCTCTGTGCAAATAGGCTAGGAAATTTACAAGTGCTGGGTCCAAACCCAACTCCATGAGCATTGTCCACAGCTTCGACCTATTAACTAAGTCGAAAGCTGTGGACAGGTCCATAAAAGCCAGATGAATCGACCCCCTAGCAGCAACAGTATATTTACAGATGGTCATATACAGATTAAGACACTGGTCCTCAGTGCCCCTCCCGGTTCTAAACCCATATTGGGTATTGCATAAAATTTCGTTTTCTTTTTCCCACTTATTAATTTTGTTTAAAATGACTTTGCCTAGAATCTTAAATGACGAATCGATCAACGATATCGGTCTGTAACACCTAGGGTCTCCCCTTTGACCTTTTTTAAAAATTGGGATAATGATGGAGTGTGACCAGGATGTAGGTATATTAGATTTGTCCATACAGACTAGGTTAAAAACATTTGCAAGGGCTATGGACCACACATGAGTGTGCCTTATACATATCAGCGGGAACCCCGTCCGGGCCGGGGGCCTTACCACCTGCTGTGTTTTCTATGGCATTTTGTACTTCTTTCACCGTAATTCTCAATGTGGTTTCTGGGATTATAGATTCTATAGGGGTGAAAGGAGTTGTTGTGATCTTACTGCCATAAATAATCTCAAAATGGTCCAGCCACTGTTTCTCAGTGATGTTGACTTCCACCACCTCATTTTCTCTGCCATTAAACAGTGGTGTATTCACTATAGACCAAAACTTGGCACTGTCCCTCAAGGTCAGTCTATCATATAATGATTCCCAGGCCTTGGCTTTAATTTCACTCTTACGTGCCTCGGTCGTTATTTTATACTCCCTCCCAAGTCTTTTCACCTCTACAGTATTGCGCGGTGTACTTTTCAAGGCATCTAGTAAAATTTTATGAGCCTTGGAGCAATCGGCGTTGAACCACCCATATGCTTTGCGAGGCTTAAGATTGGGTTTACACGTGAGTATCTGTACAACATTTTTACATATTACTTCAAAGGCATTTATAACATTCCCTCCAGTAGTCAATGGATCTCTGCAAATGTTTAATTCTAATCCTACTTTGTCACACAAATCATTAAAAAAGTCATCTGGGATGATCTTAGACCATTTGACTCGTCTACCTTGGTCATGAGCCCGGATTTTTGTAGAATAAGTTGGTTGTAGTCCAGTATTTATTATGGTTGGGTTACTGTTAATTAGTTCCATAATAACCGGGTTATGGTCGCTAAATGTCGTCTGAGTTGCATTATAGAAGATGACATTTTTAAGGATACTGGGTGACCCAAAAATGAAATCAATAATAGTATTACTACCCCTGGCACTATATGTTGCCACTCTGTCTTTGGGGTTCACAAAAACGGGTTCTGAGATATCAAGATCTATCAGCAGTTCTTCTAAGGCACCCCCTTTTGCTGAATGTTCAAAGTGCGAGTGAGTCAAATAATCGTCTTCCAGGCAAACATCATAATGACAGTTCAATTCACATAAATGTGTGTTAAAATCACCTAAAAGTATATAATGAACAAATGTAGATTGACTCTTTTTATAGTCGTTTAAAAATTCGGTCAACATAAGGATATTTTCACTACCTTGTGAACCTTCTATTGAATTATAAAAATTTACATAGAGGATTTTTCCCCCCGTATTCATCACAACCTCTAAAGCTTGGCAATTGGGAGAGTTTACATTTATAGTTTTCATCACCCCCATGTGGCTCACTGAAATTAAGAGCCCTAGACCTCCCTTGCTTCTCCCCCATGTGACTTTTGTGCTGCTAAAAAAAAGGATACATAACCTTCTACCCAAAAGTTACATTCAATGTCCCAAGTTTCTTGTAATGCAACCACATCATGTTGTTTTATAATTTCCAGCCATAGTGTATCTTCCCTTTTGGCTTGGAGACCAGAAATGTTCCAAGTCATTAGTTTCAAATTTCTGGTTTCTGTGATTTTACAGGGCTGTTCCTCCACCCCCTCCTGTGGGGACAGTCAATTATTAGCATCAAGTTCTGATAAGACAGCAAAACTGTTTCTCAGTTCCAAAACAGGTGTAGAGGTCACTGGGTATTTGAAGTTTTGGGTCAATAGGGAGCTTAGTGGTTGAGTTGCCCAAGTAGCTAGGTGAGCATTATGTCGTTGGGTGTTTTTCCTTGTATTCATGGTCAGCAGGGGAGTTTGTTGTACTGGGCGAGGGTAGAAAAAACCTAATGGGACCGCACGAATTTGTCCAAGTGTAATATTTGTGGCGTCCCAAAATAGCCTAGAGCAAACATGTGGATTCCTAAAGTTTATGATGACACAGTCCTCAGAGAAGCATTTGGCGGTCGGACCCAACCAAGCTACTCTTCTTACCAAGCTTATAGATGCTGAAATGTCACTTGGGCCTGAGCAATTTGTATCGCACCAGCTCTTTACGTTTTCCATAAGAGTTTGCTCAGTTTCTAACTCTCCTGGTTTAAGCCTCGGTACATTGACCAGTACCGCCACAAACGGAGTTGCCTCTGGGGTAAGTTTATCCTTGTTTTTATATATTGTCCATTACCCGATCTTTGGCTAATTCTCTTAGAGTCATCCTCTTCAATGGCGTGAAGTCTATGGTTGTGCTTGGGGTCAGGAATATGCTTGCGAAATGTATGCAATGTTTTATCTACGGATTTAGAATTGTTTGTGGAATCCGGTATAGAAGTATGTGGCAAAGGTATTGGATTAGGCATAATCGCTGCACTATTAGACTCCTCCATAGGTTGGCTTTGTTGTATCAGGGGCAGTTGTGAGTCTAAGGCAAGATGCTCCGTTACCTTTTGAAGTAACAGCGAGTTCATTCTATCACATTTACTTAATATACCAGATACACAGTCTTTTAGTGTTTCAACAATATCACTTGAAATCTTAATCAACGTAGTTTCGATGGTATCTGTTAGAACCCTTTCAATCATGTCTTTTATTGTGCCTTCAAGCTTGGTTGAGGGTTGTCGTGAGTTTGTGTTAGCTCTAAACCGTAAAGCTTGCGTTTTGTGTGGTCTCGCAATTTTTCTGGTTTTTTGCATGTTTTGTGTTCCCCCCCTCCGGGATTTGGGCACACTCAGGGGCCTCAAATGCAACTATAGGGTCTTCTTGGTGCACGATGTTTTGATGCTCAGGTACAATGTCATGGGCAGCGGTGATGATAACATTAGGTTCTAGGGGTAACATTGACTCTTTGGGGTCAATTAATGCACCTTCCAACCCAAGTTCTCGTTCTTTCTCGGCAATTTCTTTGTTTAGCTTCCCCACCGCTGATGTTAAGTATGTCATGATGCTTTCAGAGGCATTTGTTTTACGGGCAATTTTAACTTTACTAGTGCCCCCTGTAATCGAGGTCTGCAGTTTTCTCTTACCCATTCTGGCGACGTAGATGTTAGGGGTCCGGCCTGTCCTGTCCTCTGGCGTCCCCTGACGACCACAGACGGCCCGCCCTCTGCCCGGGCGCCGCCCGCGCGCGTCCCGCGGGCGGGAGGCTCTGCTCGGACTTTGTAGCACCTCCGGGCGCTGTTGTGGCGTCACTGGTCCTGCGCCGGCCGGGGCAGCTGGGGGATGTGGTTCCCGCTGCTCCCGTGCCGACCGAAATGCCCCCTGACTGCTGGTGATCCTGTGAGGGCTCAGAACCGTTCCCCTCACGGCGCGCTGTGGTGCAAGGTGCTTTAAGGTGTCCCGCCTGGCCGCTCGGCGCCCCTCGGACTTTGTAGCGCCTCCGGGCGCTGTTGTGGCGTCACTGGTCCTGCGCCGGCCGGGGCAGCTGGGGGATGTGGTTCCCGCTGCTCCCGTGCCGACCGAAATGCCCCCTGACTGCTGGTGATCCTGTGAGGGCTCAGAACCGTTCCCCTCACGGCGCGCTGTGGTGCACGGTGCTTTAAGACGTACCCAAAGGTGTAGTATGCCCTTTCATTGGTGCAGGTCTACAACTTTCTTGAAATTACAGTAGTTTACAGAGTAGGCCAGGAAACTGTGCTCTTTGCAGACTTCGTTGAATTCCATTTTTCAGATGCACGAATAAACATGTATACTATTTGCTCAGATGGTTTTCCATACACACGTTTTCTTTTACACTGTGGAAAAGTGTTTACTTTTGCCATTTTCAAAAGTAAATTTTCAACCTGGGAAGAGACTGCAGAGGAATTGATAAAAATCCTTAAACATGTTTGCAAGTGTGTAAAGATTCAGAGGGCATTGCAGCTCTGGAACTATGGCTTCATGCGTAGTTCCAGACCCTGTATGTAGACTTGCAGAAAGTTTGAAAAATCAGTCTTGCTTGAATATAAACCGTGATATATGAGGAGCCCTAATATATTATGGGAGACTTTTGACAGCGCCCTATTATAAGAATGGCACCATCTTTTGTGGTCTCACTGCTTCTCAAAAGTGACCAGTGAATGTTTCACAGGCTGTCTATTTCTGAAGAATCCCGTCCTTTGAACAAGGATCTATTTTAAAAATTATATTTTTGTGGGTGACAACACTATTCCAATACCCTGGCCCTTTTCCAAACTGCGTGACCTCTCTGTTTCTAAGTGGTCCTTCCTCAGCTGTCCTGTTGAATACGTATCTCCACACCTTCTGCAGCCATGTTCATCGGGCTACTAAGAACTAGAATTTGGCATCGAGAACTGTTTGATGTTGGCTGTATCCCTGTCTAGTTTTGGGTACATTGGAGACATTATATTTTCTTTATCTGATATTTCCATTGTATGTCATAAGGATTACATCCTGGATGACCCTGCATCCCCCCAGCGCAGCTTCCGAGTATAGTAGGACCATAAAAATCGCTCTGGGACCTTGTTGGGACTGCAGAAATGCTTAGCTTAATTAGTTATTTATCATGCAAGTGTGTCGCAATATGTCTCTGCAAAATATACTTTGGGACGGGAGGTCACAAGTGCTATATAATTTAGTGGGCTTGCATTTTTTTGCTGAGTTTGTCGAGCCTGGGCAGCGCATGCTCCGCTCTGTGAGGCATGCTATTTTCATGTATGGACTTTTCCCACCAATCTTTTCAATTGGCTCCTGTTACAGTCCTTTCCAAGTCGTTGCTTTTGATTCATGAATAGGCTTAGTAGTCCCTCCTTTGTATCGCCTTGCCTGCAATTGTAACCTCACATGAGGATTGTACTTTTTACTTGTGTTGTTACACAACCTGTTGTATCTACAGCCTGTAAGCACTATTTTCTTTGTCTTTAATCTAGCTGCTGTTGCAGGCACGACAGACTCTCCCTAACCTACCCTGCTTTCATGACCGCACGACACCTGATCATGGACGCTCTGTTTTATCTTTAAAAAAAAGCTGCCTGCGTTTGGGGGCATGGCCTGCAGCCGGACAAGATGGCCGCAGACTAGAGGAACGCCGGGGCCGAGACTGACTCCCCTTTAATCCACTCATTCATCCGACATCAATCATATACCCAGAGCCCAGATCGTGTAATCGGAGGTGAAGCGGCGTGGATCAAGCGACTGCTGAAGACTCTAAATGGTCCACGGAGCGTAATAAAGGTGTTTCTACATTGCTGCCTGCACTGGAGGTGGAAGCCGGGACACGATTTGAGGCGTGGCGTATCCAGGCATCTACACATCCACACTGCGTGCCCCTATTGTGCCTGAAACCCTCAAAATCCTGAATCGGAGGTGCGCCTGAGTGGGACAGGCTGGCGATCCAAATCTATATGCCCCCCCGGATCGTAGGAGGGACGGCTGCGGAGTGCGGCCTGCTGAGGTGGTGTGGTCTGGGCCCTGGAGTTACAGAGAGGCGGGAGAACAGAGCGGAGCAAACTGTGAATGCGGGGAAACGCCTCCGGTCGTGACCACATATAAACCTGGTCCCTTCTCGCCAACGGGAGCGGCTGGTGGGTCTGGAATACTGAGAGGACCTGCAGGGCACTAAAGAACAGATCGAAAAAACACTTGGCACAGTGAAACGGGTGAAGGGCCGGGGCACCCCCGGGGTATGTCCTGAGTCCGCGACACTCACGCTGTATTAACCAGCTGATCTGACTGGTGGAAAGACACTACAAACACGCCTGGCCCAGGTAGGCCCAGTGCCCCATTACTGAACGCCGGGGGATTAATTTTGTAGAATGGCTGAGGTACCAAGGGACTGTGAGGTGCTGGATGAGCCCCGGCTGGGGAAACACGTATGAATAACCGCGAAGGTGGCAGTCCTGACCTGTGGTGGGATCGGAACGAGACACAGGGACACAACGGTGAGATAGAGGCGTCCTGAGGTTCTACATTCTGCAATACTGTTGAACACTTGGTGAAGCCGTGGGTGGCAGCCCCTTGCCGAGGACCTGAAGAGACACTACTAGCAGTGATCTGGACTGGCTGGGAGCCCTCCCATGAGTGACCAGACTGCCAGACCTTAGCGGATATAGTTTCTGGCGAGACGCCCGGACACGGGGTATACTTTTCCCCGACTAGGGTACTACCCCAGCCATACAGGGCGAAACCGATGGGCTTATAGCTAGGATGTATGGCACATAACAGATGAAACACTAAGAGGAGATAACGGGCAGTCTCACGGGGGACATACCGAAGGAGTCGAATCGCCAGTGGCGCAGCGGTGTTTTCCCCCTCTATAGGACTGATCAATAACAATCTTCCGACGCCGCTCATATCAGTGACAGCGCCTTGGGGGTTGTGACCCCTTATAGACGGCATCAAGGGGCCTGTGACGATTATCACAGCGGACACCACCCAGGCAAGCAGCGGAGCAACGAGGAGAACGAGATGAGTGGCAGGGGGACCCGAGGGACCCAACAGGGGGAAACTAGACAAGTTTGCCTTTAATAAGGACGTCCCGCCGCTGCCGGACTCGAAGGAACAGGTGACCAAGGGAGCAGAGGGCGCGGCTGCGCCCAAAGTAACGCTTGAAGACATTATGGCGGCTCTCCACAGTGTTCAAACGACAGTGGGCTCCATTTCATCAGATGTGACATTCCTTAGGGCGGACTTCCAAAAAATGTCAGCCAGAGTCACGGACTATACAGCAGCGGTGTCAGCACGTCGAAGGAGCTTCCTGGAGGTCAAAATGGCGTTGAGGGACCATGACTTGCCCTATGCAATGCTCTTTCCAGCAAAACTGCGGGTGGTGGCGGACGGAAAGACATGGTTCTTTGAAACGCCAGAGGAGGCGCACGACTGGCTCGAAGGTTGGCGACCAGTGGAGAGGCCTGGAAGAGAACAGAAAGGGCGCCAACATCATGAGAGAGAAGACTGTCTTGTCGCTGATGAACAGGGTGAAGATGAAGATGCCCAGTTACAAAAGGAATCCGGGGAATGACGACACACCTGATGTACCGGACTCGCCTGTGGACACTTTGAATAAGCAGCACACCTGAATACACGTCGACTATAGACTTGAAATGAACACTGTATGAACATGGACTCTGGGGCGGAGGAGGAACACGGTCTTCCTTGGACTTCCTGCTCCCGTATACGCAAGTAATGTTGGAGGGTTGGGATCTAAAGCACTCTGCTGAGTTGGAGTGGCGGGTAGTTCTAAATCCGCTAGGCAGGGAGGCAGGTGGGAAAGTTGGGAAGGTTGCAATGTTTTTTTTTTTAGGTTTTGTTCGCAGGATGGCTATGGTACAGACGCAGACACTACTAACACACACGGCGGTGCATGCGAGTCACACTTACAGTTAGCCCATTCGATGACCCCCCACTGGATATGACAATGGGTGATACCATAAATAAAACGATTGACGGGGACCCCCAGGGACTGGTACCACCCCTCACCCTACTTGCATGGAACGTCAGAGGTTTAGGGGACAAAATAAAACTGGGCCTAGTGCTCAATTGTATTAAAAGGAGAGCACCAATGGTAGTATTATTGCAGGAGACGCACCTAACAGGGACGGTTACTAAGGCGATGGACAGATGGGGTTACAGGATGGTAGCCCACTCTGAGTTATCTTCTGGGTCCAGAGGTGTGGGCATAATGGTTAAAAAGCAGTTTCCCCTACTGATGCATAAAGTCAAAACTGACAGAGCGGGGCGATTCACGGCTATTGTCGCACAATGGGAGGGTCGACCCCTTAATATTATAACTGCCTATGTTCCCCCTACATTGCATGCTGTGGCACATCCAGATCTCAGCACCTTCTTGCTGGACCTGCTGGAAGGGGACCTGCTCATTGGGGGGGGACTTCAATGCCATCTTGGACGATGCCATGGACAGATTTCCGGTACGTACAACTAAAGGGGGATTGACACGCTTTCGGTTTTATTTGGATGCCCTAGGCCTGACTGACATCTGGAGGCGATACCACCCAGCGACACGACAATACACATATTACTCTGGGGTACACAATAGTCTGTCACAAATAGATTAATTCCTGGTGTCGTCTGGCAGTCTGCAGAAGATAGAAAGTGTAGAAATTGCACCGAGAGGGATATCTGACCACTCACTGCTGCTTTTGACATATACCCACCACACTCTGACGCTACGCCGTATATACCCAATTTATCCAGGGTATTTACAGGTTCCCAAAATCAGGAAAGCAATTGTTGCAGTGTCCAGCCACTGCTTTCAAGACAACGTCACATCAGTTGATTCACCAACCATTTTGTGGGAGGCTTATATAACAGTGCTCAGGAGCCAGGCTATAGCATCCGTTAAGGCATATAAAAAAGAAAAGCACTCAGAGCTCCACTTACTGGAGGTCGCCCTATGCACTGCGGACGCCCAGCATGATGAGAACGCCACTGCAGAGACACTCCATGATTTACATCTCAAACAACAACAATACCAGGCACACTTAACTGACTTAACTAGAGCCAAGATACAGGCAACACACCATAGGGTACATGAGGTTGGCGATAAAGCCGGGAAGTTACTGGCCTGGCTAGACAGACGAGATAATGGTAATTGACGGATAGCACAAGTCATTGCGGAGGATGGGCGAACAACTACGGACCCGCAGGCGATAGTGGCTGCACTTGCGCAGCACTTTCGAACAGTTTATAAGTCTACCTCCGACATGATTATAGAGGAAGTTTTGACCTACGTCCAGGACATTAATATGCCCAAGCTAACCCCAGAAGCGGCGCGGGCATTAGAAGCAGATCTCACCATAGAGGAACTACAGACCGCAATCTGGGCACTGCAGTCGGGTAAAGCACTGGGGCCGAATGGCATACCTGTTGAGCTATACAAAAAACATCAGGGACTACCGCGCCATATCTTCTCAATATGTTTAATGATAGTCTTAAAAAGGGTGAGCTCCCACTGGATCAGCGCACAGCCACCATAGTGGCTATACCAAAAGCCACTAAGCCGGCGGATCAGTGTACCTCGTACCGCCCCATATCTTTAATTAACGCGGAAGCCAAAATCCTTGCAAAATTACTAGCACTTCGGCTGTCACCCCACTTAACGTCCCTATTACATCCAGATCAGTTTGGCTTTATGCCCGGCAGAAACACGGCCCTCAATTTACGGCGCTTACATGGAGTACTTGCGTGGGCAACATATTTACAGGAACCAGCGGTGGTGTTATCGTTAGACTCACAAATGGCGTTCGATATGGTCGAGTGGCCCTTTCTATTCGCAGTGCTCCGACATCTGGGTTTTGGCCCCATCTTTTGCGGATGGGTCCGGCTTCTCTATACCAACCTGGTGGCACATGTTGCTGCCAACGGCCATATCTCTGAAGATTTTCCCCTGACGCGTCGTACGCGTCAGGGCTACCCGCTGTCGCCACTCCTCTTTGCCTTGGTGCTGGAACCGTTGGCGGCCTGGATCCGGTGGGACCCAATGATAAAGGGGCTCAAGTGGACGGACAGCTCGGAAGACCGAATATCCCTTTATGCGGATGACGTATTGCTCTATTTGACCTCCCCCAGGCGGTCTATAATGTCTCTGCTTAATATATGTGCGATTTTTGGGAGACCGGAGGGAGACACCATAAATTGGTTAAAGTCAGTCATGTTTGTCCTCCACGGTCCACCCCCACGACTTCCTCTGGATTGCCCACTTAGACCTGCAGAGGGAGCATTCAGGTACCTGGGCATATATATTACTACGGATGCGGTGGAATTCTTCGAAAAAAATTGCAACCGTCTCTGGAGGGATGTGCGGCATTGGGAGGCCCTCCGCTGACCTTGTTAGGAAAGGCGGCATTATTCAAAATGATGGCATTGCTCCGATTTTTAAATGTACTGGAAAACGCACCTTTTGTGGTTACCCCAAAATATTTTAAGGCTATTGAGGCACAGGTCTCCGGCCTCTTATGGGGCAACAAACCAGCACGCATAGTGCAGTCCAAGCTAATGCAAGCTGGTACGACGGAGGGATTGTATATTCCAAACATACAATTTTACTACTGGGCATCACAATTGAAGATAATTAATCAATGGCTGCACGCTCCGCAGAGTGACCCGGCATTTCAGGCAGATAGGGCCCTCCTAGGCACAAGAGGTATGTTATCACCTCTCTCTGATAAAAAACTGACACTGCGGTGTTCGGTCCTCTTAGACACACATTGGTCCTTTGGCATACTGCTCAAACCAAGCTCAGCTGGCGTGGGGTACTGACCCAACTTACCCCCTTGTGGGACACTAAACGTCTAGGCAAGCTCCGTAATACCAGAGGTTTCGATAAATGAGACGACATGGGCATCTCCACGGTGGGAGACCTCTGGCACAATGGTGAAATGGTATTGTTTGAAAGTCTCCAACAAGGCTATGAAATGGCGAGTGGGGGAACGATTTCGCTACGTGCAAATCCGACATGCTCTGATGTCAGCGCTGCCCCCTGGTACAGAGGTCCCTGAGGCTTCCCCCCTGGAAGACAGATTGCTCACAGAATATATGCAGAAGAAAGCAACTTCCCTCACTTACCGGAAATTGATAAATAATATGCCGGACCCGACTGGTTCACTGCGTGGGAAATGGTCAAGGGATGTGGGAGAACTAGATGAGTCTGAGTGGCAGGAGGCGCTGGCCTCTCCGCGGGAAGTGGGCATACCTTCTAGACTTAGGCTTGTGCAGCTGAAAATATTACACAGCGCATACTACACTAGACACACCCTGCACAAGATTGGCAGAACACTGCACCCATTTTGTTTAAGAGGTTACGGAGAGGAAGGTACATTTTTTCATACCATGTGGGATTGCCCTAGGATAATGGAGTATTGGAGTCAAGTGATGCGGATGATCTCACAGGTAGAAGGGGTTTCCCTAGTACCGGAACCGAGACGATGCTTATTAAATGTATGGGAACCTAATGATCTGAACCGTCTGGCTCATGGCTGGGCTGCGCTGGGAATGGTGGTTGCTAAGCGGAACATCACCCAGAAATGGGGTGTGCCGGAGGTGCCTACCCTGACTGCATGGGGGAGAGATATGGATGCTACCATGTTCGCCGAGAAGTCCGTATTCATTAATCGGGGGTGCCCCAAAAAGTGGAGTAAAATCTGGGGTAATTGGAATAAATTTCGGGGTGACATTTGTGATCCCCCCCCCTCAGATCAAGAAGATGATGATTCTGACTTGGAGTCAAAGGGTGGGAGTGCGGGGCTCACGGCGAGATAATGAACATAGTGATGTAATAATGAAATGTAATGTGATTGTGATTTTGACCGCGCTTATGTAATGAAGAACGGAATGATTTTAAAACGGATATGTACCTTGCCTGTTTAACTGAGGTTTGTATTATGCAAAATAAAACCTTTCCCCCCCCCCAAAAAAGCTCCCTGCATGTGCTATGCCGCTCAACAAATGCTTTTTTTGTTGTTGTAAAATTGCCACACAACGCGCTTTCGCTTTACTAGATAGAATCCTAAGAGGTTCAAGTACAACATTACCCAAACAACAAACTAAATTAATCAAACAAAAAGGGAAAAAATTGACTGCAAAAACAATAACACAAAAAGAACAGATAACACCCCTATATCAAGTATATCAAATTTAATTTAGTAAGATCATTATATACAGTCACAAAAGTGGTGCTCACAAGGTTACACACAAAACTCATTGAAAAGAAAATTCAGTGTACACAAAAACAGTGGCTGTAGAGGAATTATCCAATGAAGCCATTACAACATAATACAGACACCAAAAATAGCAGAAAGTGCTTCCTCTTCAATGGAAGCTACAGAAAGGCGTCAATGGCGTTTCGACCAAGCTAATTAATATGGTCATCATCAGGACAGACAACATTTTATAACAGAGCATCCAACAGTAAGATTTGTTGAAGACATCAAAGTATGTCAATCGCATACAGCAGTAAATTATGTCAGTCGTTTTTCTCGACAAAAAATAAGACTAGAATACTTGGGCCACAAACATATTATTGCGAAGGGACTAGGAACAATCCGCATCCCTCAATCAAAACTCGAGTCACGACTCAACAAATTGCCCGACAAGAGGAGATAATTCAACTCTTACCCGACGCTACGGGCATGCACTCATATTGGAAGCCGTGCCATCTAAAGAAAGCAGAGTGGCTGCCATTAAAGTGACGGCACAGCATGTGGGTGCTTTTACAAACAAGCTTTTGTAATGCAATAGGTCTTGCATTTGCGAGAGTTTAAGCTATTGGCATTGTAAATGAGTGCCTTTTATTTCTGTTTTAAAAAACGAAATATCAATAAAATGCATTGTCTTTTACAATTCCAATAGCTCAAACTCTCTTGAATGCAAGACTTTTTGGATTGCAAATGCTTGTTTCTTACAATGATCTGTTTACAGTTGTTGCTTTTTTATCTCAAGTTGTAAGCCATACATACCACCTCTCTCCTGAGTTTGTGCTTTTTTCTTATTAGGTCACATCTGAAACTTTGCTCATATCTCAGTTGCAATGTTGACTCTTCCATCTCTTCTCTCCCTGCTCCCTATGAGGCTACCAGGAGACATAATAATAATGTGTGCCACCTTTGGCTTCCTACAAAGTTTTGAAAGCCAGGGCTCCAGACTAATGTTTTGGAAGTCAGTGCTCCTACTTGAAACTCTTTGGTGGCTGTCTTCATTCCAAAAACCTTATGATGTTGCCTTTTAGAATAAACAAGATTTTTTTTCTTCTTTTTTTCCAAAAACCTTTATTGACCCTCATAGTCTTACACAGCACTTGGCCCACAACCCAGCGGGCCGGCCGCTACAACATGAGTGAATGAGCCTCTTTACTGGAAAGGTCTGTATATCAGTTACTGTGTCCATGTTCCGGTCAAGTCGCTCTTTAGGAAAGGCGCCTTATTCACAAGTAAAGTCCTGATCGCCAAAGGTTTAGGTTCTGGTTTTTTGTGTTTTAAACAATAAACAATCTTAAAAATCAACAAAGAAATCTCAGATAGGTCATCTCGCGCTGAAGCGATTCCGCACACATTGTGCTTTGCAAAGTTCCTGGCAAATTGGTCTGCAGGTATATTCTTACAATTACTCATATTAAATAGTACTGATGATAAGGTTACTTGGAAGTCCTACGGTGCACTTGCCTTATTGGCCCCTTCGTGGCATCCCCCCCATCTCCCCATTGTCTCCCGTTGTCCCTACCCCTCCCCCACTCCACCTCCTCTTGGGGACGCTAATCATCCTCACCTTCCTCGTCAGACGATATTGGTTCGTCCTCTGGTAGGGGCTCACAGATGTCCCCCCAGTAAGAGTTCCACGGGGACCAGATCTTATTCCATTTTCTCGGGCAGGCCCTGTTCGTATATACCTCTCTTTCTGTGATCATTACCCTGTCCAAATTCTCACACCATTGTGATCTCGTCGGCACCTCTGTGGCCCCCCATTTCTGTGCTATGTCTCTCTTAGCTATAACCAATCCCAATGTGACCCACTGCAATCCGTACCTGGACAAATCATTAGGTTCCCACACGTTAAGTAAACATTTGCGCGGTTCAGGGATCAAGGAGGTTCCCACAGTTTGTGATATGGTGCGTAGTATACTCCTCCAGTATTCTTGAATGCGAGGGCAGTCCCATATCGTGTGGAAGAAAGTCCCTTCCTCCCCACACCCTCGGAGACAAAATGGGTGTTGCGCGCGGTGTATGAGGTGTAGTGTCGTCCTAGCATAATATACTCTATGTAGTATTTTGAGCTGTATGAGCCGGAATTTAGCTGATATACCTACTTCTTTGGGCGAAGCCACTGCTTCGTTCCATTCGGTTTCATCCATAGCTGCCACGTCCCCCTCCCACTTTTCCTTAAGTTTGATCATGGGGTCCGGCAAATTGTTGCTTAACTTTCTATACGTGAGTGAGGTGGCTCGTTCTGGCATATATTCCGTAAGGAGACGGTCTTCAAGTGGCGAGGCCTCTGGCACCTCCGTGTCTGGGGGGGATGGCTGCGAGTAGTGCGTGTCGGATCTGTGCATACCGGAATGTTTCTCGTGGCCCTAGCTCGTATTGTTCTCTCAGTTGTGCAAACGGAATCACCGTGCCCCGTTCCCACAGGTCCCCCACTGTGGACAGGCCTAACATATCCCAATGGGAGAAGCCCTTACTATTTCGTAGGTTCCCTAGCGCCCGAGAGTCCCACAGGGAAGTAAGTTTCGTTATCCTCCCTTTCCACCCTAATGTCGCCTGAGCCCTGTGCCATAACCCCGCAGTGAGTTTTGTGGGTCCCTGAAGTGAGCGTACCATGCGTTGGTCGTATAAAGGGGCCAATAGAGTACTAGCTCCCAACTGTGTCCTGTCCGCTCTGAACGGTGGGTCATTTTGGGGGGCATGTATCCACTGATTTATGATTTTCAGCTGCGCCGCCCAATAATACATTTTCAGGTCTGGTAGTGCAATCCCTCCATCGTACCACCCTCTGTGCAGCTTGGCCTGCGCTATGCGGGCCGGGCGGTTACTCCACAGGAGACTCGCCACCACCGCCGACACTCTCCTAAAGTAGCCTGGTTCCACCGGGTACGGCGTATTCTCCAGGATGTATAGGAATCGTGGCAATGACATCATTTTATATGATGCTGCCCTACCCAGCATCGTGAGGGGCAGCCCGGCCCACACCCCAACGTCTTGTTTAAGCCGTTCTAAAGGAGGCATCAGGTTTTTCCGCGCAAATTCAGTCGGGTCCTTGGTGACATGTATGCCCAGGTATTTGAAGGAGGAACCGGCTTCGGTCAGGGGGCCACGAGCACCCAGAGTCGGGCCTGGTCCCTTTAGTACATACAATACCGACTTATTCCAGTTCAACGTGTATCCCGAGACTTTCCCGTGATCATCACACAGAGTCAGAAGCGCTGGAATACTATGATCCGGGTCAGTGAGGTAAACCAGCATGTCGTCTGCATATAGTGAACGCGGTCCTCCCCTCCCCCAGCCCAGGAAATCCCTCTAATCAGTGGTGTGGACCGTATCAGGTGTGCTAGCGGTTCCAGGGCGATCGCAAAGAGCAGTGGCGACAGGGGGCAACCCTGTCGGGTTCCTCTACCCAATGGAAATGTGCGTGAGATATGGCCATTCGCTACCACCTTTGCCACTGGCCCCGCATATAACAGCCTGACCCATGCTATGAATTTGGGACCGAACCCCAAGTGTGCCAGGACTTCGAACAGGTAAGTCCACTCAACCAGATCGAATGCCATTTTCGCATCGAGTGCCAATACAACTGCCGGCTCGAGAATCGACTCCGCTCCCGCCAACACACCGTGCACTCTTCTCAGATTCAATGCCGTGTTTCTATGCGGCATGAACCCGGACTGGTCGGGATGTATGAGGTCCGGCAGGTGTGTCAGTAATCGGGTAGCTAGGAGTTTGGCTAGTATTTTAGCTTCTGCATTGAGCAGGGATATGGGGCGATATGAATCGCAGTCTTCCGGTGGCTTCCCGGGTTTAGGTATCGCGATTATGGTCGCTAGTCTTTGGTCTGGCGGGAGCTCGCCTTTCGTTAGGCAATCCTTGTACATGGCCAGTAGGTGTTCACTAAGCCTTCCTGATGTGGCCTGGTACCACTCAATCGGGATGCCATTCGGGCCGATCGCCTTACCGGGCTTCAACGCTCGTATTGCCATCTGGACTTCATCCACCGTTAGGTCTGCCTCTAGTTCTGCTGAAGCCTCCGGCTGCAACCTCGGTGTGTGGATCGGCTCTAGTGCTGCCCTGGCCATTTCCACCGTCACCTCCCTGTCAGACGTGTAGACACCCTCAAAATGGACGGCGAGTATGTCTACGATTCGCTCCGGGCTCGTGTGTAGCGTACCTCTCCTGTCTGTCACCTGTTGGATACCTCTTGAGCTCCCTCCCTTCTTGTCCAACCAGGCCAGCATCCTGCCCGCTTTGTCTCCTATATCATATATTCTGTTCTTAGTTTCCGTTATCTGCCCTCTGACTTGATGCCGCAGATATTCCGTATACGTGTGTTGCCGGAGGCGCAGTGTGTGGGCAGTGTCCGGCGTGGGGCGTGTCTCGTGTGTTACTGTCGCGTCTCTCAGTGCCAGCTCTATTTCGGCCAATTCGCGCGCCCTTTCTCTCCTATAGCCTGTAAGTGTAGTTATTGCGTGCCCCCTCAACACTGTCTTGTACGCTTCCCACAGGGTCGCTGCCGAATGCACGGACTCTAGATTCTCCTCGAAGTAAAGCTTAGTCGCCGTCTTGAGCGCTTTCCTGACTTTAGGCGCCTTGAGGTACGCTGCCGGTATGGGGTATAACCGTTTGCGCATTTTCCCCTGGGTGGAGAGTGTTAAGAGAACCGGGGAGTGGTCCGAAATGCCCCTAGGGTGAATGTCTATGGTGTCCACGTGTTGCATGCTTTCTCCCAGTGCCAAGAAGTAGTCTATCCTTGTAAGACTGTTGTGGACAGCTGAGTGGTAGGTGTATTGACTCATGTTAGGGTGGGCATGCCTCCACATGTCCACCAGACCCATTGCAGTCAGAAAGCGTTGGAAGCGTGAGGGAACCCCTGACGGGCCTGTGGGTGGGAATCTATCCAGTGTAACGTCTACAGTGGCATTAAAATCCCCCCCCAAGTATAATGTCCCCCTCTGGAAGGGCCAGTAGGAATTCACCCAGAGTTGGAAGCATGACTGAATGAAGTGCTGGTGGAATATAGATCGAGACCAAATTAAGAAGTCTTCCTTCCCACTGTCCCTGTAGGGCCGCAAAGCAACCCTGCCCATCTGTTTTCGTGCTCAGTGGTATAAATTGTGAGGATTTCTTAAGTAAAATCCCAGTCCCTCGAGACCCAGATGAGAACTCTGAATGCACCATCATTCGATAGCCTCTTCTATCAAGTGCCTTGACAGTCCCCCTTTGTAAATGAGTTTCTTGTAGAAGCGCCAGAGCCGGCCCCTGTCTTTTCAGTGCAGTGAGTACCAGCCCTCGTTTTACCTTATCTCCCAGGCCCCGTACTAAACAAGATTTTTTAAATTGTTTTTTTACCTGATCGTCTTGATTGGGATTAGTAGCATATTAATATTGCCACTACATCATGATAAATCACTTGAAATTATGGTATTATGATGTGAATACATGCTAACATGGGAATAATTGACAAAAAGTGGAAACGCCAGAGAGCATCCCCCCACTACCCCCCTCCCAAGTTACTTCATGTTAAAACTAGAAAATACAGTCTAGCAGAGACAGCTGAAAATCTGTTATGGCAGGTACAGGCTATCAGTTTCATAATGGACTGAGCTCTAAACAACTGCCTTTTTCCTGCCCTTTCTCACTTTATTGCAAAAAACACAGTTGATGGACAGAATGATGAACAATGTCATACATTCACCCCAGTACAAGGATCTGGGCCTAAATCCATCGTTTTTTTGCACTCCACACCACCCTGGGTTAGACACTGGCTATATGCAAATCAGCTCTGACCCTGTGCCTCATGGGAACACTCCAGTCCGAACTACCAAGCCATGTCTTTCCCAGACCGGAATCAAGCATCCAAGGACCGGTTTCTGGCTATCAGCCTTCATTCAGCCTGGATAGCTTGACTCCAGTGGCAGTTCGGGCTGGACTGTTCCCATGAGGCTCAGGGTCAGACTGATTTGCATATAGCCATGTCTGAACTGGGGTGGCTGAGTGAACTAAAGAATGGTGATGGATTAAACCCAGATCAGTTGACTGGGGGTGAGTTTTTGATTTGCTCAAACGCTCCGTCCATCATCTCCTTTTGTATCGCTTTGTTCGCCCTAAGTTGGCAGGGTATGCTCAGACGTGAGTCCCTTGTTCACTTGGCCACTGGATTCAAGATAGCCTGGCTGATGAGGATTATGAATCCGAAACCGGTCCCAGGATGCTTGTTTCCGGTCCAGGGAAGACATGGCTTGGCAGTTCGGGCTGGACTGTTCCCATGAGGCTCAGGGTCAGACTGATTTGCATATAGCCATGTCTGAACTGGGGTGGCTGAGTGAACTAAAGAATGGTGATGGATTAAACCCAGATCAGTTGTCTGGGGGTGAGTGTTTGATTTGCTCAAACGCTCCGTCCATCATCTCCTTTTGTATCGCTTTCTCACTTTATGGCAACTGTTGTGAAAACTATTGATTTCCATTGAGGCATTTTGGTGAGATCTTGTATGTATTTGAAAATGCCCCGTGTTGGACCCGGCCTCGTGGCGTGGTCCTACCCCTCCCGCATGGCGGGCCCCGGACGACATCGGCCCTCCATAAAGCCCGGGTCGGCCTCGGGCACACCTCTGCACGCCCTCCAAACCACCAGATCCGCCACCCTGCGGCCTACAACCACTGACACGGCACCCTCGGGCCGCCCCAGCATTACCAGTCCGGTGCCCACCCCGGACCCTCATTCCAGGCCCGACGCCATCTTGGGCCCATCACGTCACAGACACGTGGTCCTGGACCAGCCGCGGCCACGGCCCCAGCGAGCCCGCCATCGAGGCACCAAGAACCCTCCGGGTGGTAGAGTGGCCACTCAACCAGAGACAAGGAGAGGGGAGTTTCGATGGCTCTCCAACCGTCCCCGGATGCCTGGTTTCGATCGGCCTCCGGCCTCCGTGAGCGCTGGCCCCACCCCCTGCTGGGTGTCTGGACACCATCATCCCGGCCCCTCTGACCCCCAGGCGAGAGGGTCCGGACATCAAAGGACTCCAGACCTATATCTGGGCCAGCCCCGGAGTAGGACGGCAGTTGTATCCCGGAGTCGAGAAGCCCTGCTGACGCTGTCGCGGCTGACCCTGAGACTAACTCCCCTTGCTGTTCTACCTGGAACCTGCTGGCGCTGCCGCGGTCCATCTTCGCTGTAACCACCTTGGAGCCTGCTGGCGCTGCCGCGATCCATCTTTGCTATAACCATCTTGGAGCCTGCTGGCGCTGCCGCGGTCCACACTCGCTGAACCATCTCGGAGCCTGCTGGCGCTGCCGCGGTCCACACTCGCTGAACCATCTTGGAACCTGCTGGCGCTGCCGCGGTCCACACTCGCTGAACCATCTCGGAACCTGCTGGCGCTGCCGCGGTCCACACTCGCTGAACCATCTTGGAACCTGCTGGCGCTGCCGCGGTCCACACTCGCTGAATCATCTTGGAACCTGCTGGCGCTGCCGCGGTCCACACTCGCTGAACCATCTTGGAACCTGCCGGCGCTGCCGCGGTCCACACTCGCTGAACCATCTTGGAGCCTGCTGGCGCTGCCGCGGCCCAACCTTCCGGAACCCCCCCAGCTCGAGGATTGAGAGCTGGGCGTAGAGTCTCCTTGCAACCGACCATCGATAAGACTGTCCCGCTACGTTGCCCCTTGCCACGAGACTTTCCAGATCTCGGGATCTGCTGTATATATTGAAACGATACTTATTGCCAGATAAAGATTGAAAACTCTATCTACGTGTGGTGTATATTTGTAGTGGTGTGGTTACTCTGCTGTATGATTCTAGGAGAGGGCCCTCCCATCGGAGGCCTCTCGACATCGCTCGGTCCCTTCTCTGAAGGAGGGGTAGACCTAGGGGTGGTCAGTCAGACACCTTCTGCCTCCCCCGGGTTCGCCTTTCTAACATTGGTGGCAGGCGCTGCGATCCGAGCCAACGCAAAATCGTACAGAGAGTGATCTACCCGCTACGACGGAAAAACACACGGAGACCATGACGACCCAAGGAACCAACCTACCTGCCGAATTCCAGAAAGAGAAGATAGAAGAATACAGCCACAAAGAACTAAAACAATTCTGTAAAGACATGGGTATCGCTACCACTGGCCTGAGCACAAAAGAGGACTTCAAATCGGCCCTACAAGCCTGGGCGGAAATCCGAGACAGACCATCCCAAGAGGAGAATAGCCCGAACGGGCAACAGGAAACCAGCGCACCCCCGACGGGGGAAAGAACCGCAACACTAAACGCGGACCTCATCTATGAAGACGCTCGAGAACGAGAGCGCAACCGGCTACACGGATTGGAGCTTGCACGACTCCGGCTAGACGGAGAACTCCAGCTAGCGGAGAAAAAGATAGCCCTCGAGCAACTACGGCTGGAGGGGGATCTAGAAGAGAAACGGAGACAACGTGACCTCGAAAAAAAACGACTAGCATATGAACAGGAACGAGGCCTGAGAGAACTAGAAATTAAGGCCAAGATCAACGAAGATAGCGCGGCCGGGGCCAAGACCTCGGCCCCTCCCGTGGACACCAAGGTTCACCTACCGAAAGATGTAGTCAAAGAATACTACAAGAACGATGATATCCAGCAATGGTTCAAAGCCTACGAGGTGGCCATGACCGCCCATCGGGTGCCCCTGAAGGATTGGGGCGCCAGCCTGTGGGGAAAGTTCGTCACCGAAGGGAGGGACGCCCTGCTGGAACTCCCTGACACCGAAATGACCTCCTATGAACACATGAAAACGGCCCTACTCGCGCGCTACGGACTCACCCCCGAAATGTACCGGCAGAGGTTCCGAGACTGTAAAAAAATCCCCGGTACCACTTGGGTAGAATATGTGAACTTTTTTAGCAGAGCCTTCGAGGGGTGGGTCAAAGGCAGTCAGGTCACTACCTACCAGCAGTTGGTCGACCTTATGTTATGGGAGCACCTCTCCAACAACTGCTTCATTGAACTACAACAGCACCTCCTCGACAGCAAGTTGACCGAGCCGCGAAAGCTAGCGGTCGAAGCAGATCGGTGGGCGAGCAACCGCGTCCATCGGAACACCACAGGAGAATCCGGACGAGGGTCCCCGGGGAACAACCGGCCGCGAGGCGGCGGGTCTGGCATCAGCCGAGGCCGAGACCTCCCGCCGGGGTCTTCGCCCGCCTCCTCTACACCAGCCTCCAGCCCGAGGGGGGCCCATCCAGCCCGACCGGGGCCACGCCCCAACGTAACGTGCCACAGATGCCAGCGGCTGGGTCACTTTGCCAATGATCCTCTCTGCCCCATGAACCAGCGGCCCGGCACCACCGGGCCCCCCGGTCGGCAAATCACTGCAGCTGCTCTGAGCGAAAAAAAGGATGAAGAAGAAGAGGTCCCTATGGAACCAGAAGAATGGGAGTCCGCGGCCATGTGCCTCGCCTCCCTGGGCGACAAAGACATGATCCCCCGAGACCAGATTCCGATCAACACCCAGAAGTACCGCCAGTGGGTCACCATCAACGGACGCCGGGCCGAGGCTCTCCGTGACACAGGGGCCAGCATAACCGCCGTCTGCTGCCATCTGGTGACCCCAGAACAAATCTTGCCCCACGTTCTGTGCCCTGTCCGGTCAGCGGACAATTCCGAGGGCCTGTGCCAGAGGGCTCGCATCCCCTTCGAGTGGGGAGGAGTGTCCGGCATGCTGAAAGTCACCGTCCGAGACGATGCCCCGGTGGACTGCCTCCTAGGGAACGACCTGGAAAGTTCCCCCTGGGCACAGATCGAGCGAAGAGAGCATCTGGGGATGCTAGGCCTTCCTGAATGGGTTTGCGTAACGACCCGATCCATGTCCACCCGGGACGCCGTCCCAACCGAAGACAATCTGCCCGAAGAACCTGAATGGCCGGCACCTCCGCCACCCGCCACTGCCACGGCCGAACCCGAACTGGGGCCGCAGGGTCACAGCCATGAAGAACTTCCCGAGCTCGGGCCCCTTCCCGAACTAGCCCAGTGGCGCCAAGAAGGGGGCCCCACCCGCGAGCAGTTCCGTCGGGAACAAAAGACATGTCCTTCCCTTGAGGGACTCCGACAACAAGCCGCCACGCAAGCCACAGGAGACTCCTCGGGGTCCCACTGGATCTATTGGGACCAGGACCTCCTGTACAGTGAACAAAAGATCGCCGAGCTGGGGGCCGGCCGAGTGCTAGTCGTCCCCCTCCACTTCAGAGACTTTCTCTTAAACCTGGCACATGATGTGCCCCTCGCCGGGCACCTGGGGCAGGACAAAACCTACAGCCGCCTGGTGACCCACTTTTATTGGCCGAAGCTGCGCCGCGATGTGTACAACCACTGCCGAACCTGTCCGACCTGCCAAGCCAGCGGAAAGAGTGGGGGGAAAATCAAGGCCCCACTCCAACCGTTTCCCGTGGTGACCACTCCCTTCGAGCGAGTAGGGATAGACATCGTGGGGCCCCTGGATCCTCCAACATCTATGGGGCACCGCTTCATCCTCGTCCTGGTGGACCATGCCACCCGCTACCCAGAAGCTATCCCCCTCCGGACTATCACAGCCCCTTAGTGGGTCGGGCGCTAATGGGGATCTTCTCCAGAGTCGGCTTCCCCCGAGAGGTCGTCAGTGATCGGGGCACAAACTTTATATGGAAATATATGCGGTCCCTGTGGCAACAGTGCGGGGTCGCGTATAAGAGCACCACCCCGTATCACCCTCAAGGGAATGGACTAGTGGAGCAATTTAATAGGACCCTGAAAGGAATGATAAAGGGCCTAGAAGAGCCCCTCTGGCGCAAATGGGACGTTCTGCTGCCATGCCTCCTGTTCGCCTACCGGGAGGTACCCCAGAAGTCCCTGGGGTTCAGCCCCTTTGAACTATTATATGGACACCCGGTGCGAGGCCCCCTCAGCCTGGTCAAGGAAGGCTGGGAGCTGGCCGCCTCTGATACTCCGCCCGATGTTTTCCGATACCTCTTGACTCTCCGCAACCAGACTCGGAAGTTCCGGGAACTGGCCGAAACCAACCTGAAGGCCAGTCAAGAGGAGATGAAGCGCTGGTATGATGAAAATGCCTCGTCCATTGAATTCGAGCCGGGCCAGCAGGTCTGGGTCATGTCCCCGGTCGACCCCGGCGCCCTCCAGGACAAATGGACGGGGCCCTTCAACGTGGTGGAGCGCAAGAGCCCCGTCACCTACCTAGTGGACATGGAGTCCCCCCGGAACGCCCTCCGGGTCCTACACGCCAGCCGGCTCAAGCCCCACTTTGTCCGCACCGAACTGAGCCTGTTGTTGGCTACCGATGACGGAGCAGAGGACGACTCCGAGCCTCTACCAGACCTCCTGAGCACCTCCGAGAAAGATGGCTCCGTCGAGGGAGTCTCCCTCTCTCCCGCGCTGACACCCAAACAGCGCCAGGACTGCCAGAAACTGCTGGGTCAATTTGCGTACTTATTTTCCCTCACCCCCGGAGTCACCCAGTGGTGTGTTCACGACGTCGACACCGGGGACAGTCCGCCCGTGCGGCACCGAGCCTACCGAGTCCCCGACCGAGTCCGGGCCTGCATCCAAGCCGAAGTTTCCAAGATGCTAGCCCTAGGGGTAGTCGAGCCCTCAGACAGTCCATGGGCCAGTCCCGTCGTCCTGGTCCCTAAGGCCGCCGCCCCCGGGGTGCCTCCGGAGCTGCGGTTCTGTGTCGACTACCAGGGACTGAATGCCGTCACCAGGACCGACGCCCATCCCATTCCCCGAGCGGATGAACTGATCGATCGCCTGGGAGCCGCCAGGTACCTCAGCACCTTCGACCTCACGGCCGGATACTGGCAAATCGGCCTCACGCCAGGGGCACGAGAACGATCTGCTTTCTCGACCCCAGATGGCCACTTCCACTTCAACGTGATGCCCTTCGGCATGAAGAATGCTCCGGCCACCTTCCAGAGACTAGTGAATCGGGTGCTGGCAGGGCTGGAAGAGTTCAGTGCCGCCTATCTGAACGATATTGCGGTGTACAGCCTCTGTTGGGACGAGCACCTGACCCACCTCTGGAAGGTCCTGACGGCCCTCCAACGGGCCGGACTAACAATGAAAGCCAGCAAGTGCCAGATCGGTCAAGGGTCCGTGACCTATCTGGGACACCAAGTGGGGAGCGGCCAAGTGGCTCCCATTCAACCCAAGATCGACGCCATCCAGGCCTGGGAGCGCCCCGTCACCCAGACCGCCGTCCGAGCCTTCCTGGGGCTCACTGGATACTATCGGCGGTTCATAAAGGACTATGGGAGCATTGTGGGGGCCCCTCACAGAACTAACCTCCAAGAGACTACCCCCGAAGGTGCACTGGACCCCCGAGTGCCAAGTAGCCTTTGAGACACTAAAGACTGCCATGTGCACCGCCCGGTGCTCCAGGCCCCCGACTACAGCCGAGAGTTTATCGTCCAAACTGACGCCTCGGAACACGGCATTGGGGCCGTACTGTCCCAAATGAACTCTGACGGAGTTGACCTTCCTGTGGCCTTCATCAGCCGGCGCCTGCTGGCCCGAGAACAACGATGGAGCACCATCGAGAGGGAAGCATTCGCCGTCGTATGGGCCCTAAAGAAGCTCCGGCCCTACCTCTTCGGCACCCACTTCCGAGTACAGATCGACCACCGGCCCCTGCGGTGGTTGATGCAGATGCGGGGCGAGAACCCGAAGTTGCTACGTTGGTCCATCTCCCTCCAAGGGATGAACTTCACCATGGAGCATCGCCCTGGCAACGACCACGCCAACGCTGACGGCCTCTCCAGATTCTTCCGCCTTGGCGAGGAGAATCCCCAAGAAGATGGGTGACTCTCCCCTGCCTTCAGCTGGGGGGGACGCGTGTTGGACCCGGCCTCGTGGCGTGGTCCTACCCCTCCCGCATGGCGGGCCCCGGACGACATCGGCCCTCCATCCAGCCTGGGTCGGCCTCAAGCACACCTCTGCACGCCCTCCAAACCACCAGATCCGCCACCCGGCGGCCCACAACCACTGACACGGCACCCTCGGGCCGCCCCAGCATTACCGGTCTGGTGCCCACCCCGGACCCTCATTCCAGGCCCGACGCCATCTTGGGCCCATCACGTCACAGACACTTGGTCCCGGACCAGCCGCGGCCACGGCCCCAGCGAGCCCGCCATCGAGGCACCAAGAACCCTCCGGGTGGTAGAGTGGCCACTCAACCAGAGACAAGGAGAGGGGAGTTTCGATGGCTCTCCAACCGTCCCCGGATGCCTGGTTTCGATCGGCCTCCGGCCTCCCTGAGCGCTGGCCCCACCCTCTGCTGGGTGTCTGGACACCATCATCCCGGCCCCTCTGACCCCCAGGCGAGAGGGTCCGGACATCAAAGGACTCCAGACCTATATCTGGGCCAGCCCCGGAGTAGGACGGCAGTTGTATCCCGGAGTCGAGAAGCCCTGCTGACGCTGTCGCGGCTGACCCTGAGACGAACTCCCCTTGCTGTTCTACCTGGAACCTGCTGGCGCTGCCGTTGTCCATCTTCGCTGTAACCACCTTGGAGCCTGCTGGCGCTGCCGCGGTCCATCTTTGCTATAACCATCTTGGAGCCTGCTGGCGCTGCCGCGGTCCACACTCGCTGAACCATCTCGGAACCTGCTGGCGCTGCCACGGTCCACACTCTCTGAACCATCTTGGAACCTGCTGACGCGGTCCACACTCGCTGAACCATCTTGGAACCTGCTGGCGCTGCCGCGGTCCACACTCGCTGAACCATCTTGGAACCTGCTGGCGCTGCCGCGGTCCACACTCGCTGAACCATCTTGGAACCTGCTGGCGCTGCCGCGGTCCACACTCGCTGAACCATCTTGGAACCTGCCGGCGCTGCCGCGGTCCACACTCGCTGAACCATCTTGGAGCCTGCTGGCGCTGCCGCGGCCCAACCTTCCGGAACCCCCCAGCTCGAGGATTGAGAGCTGGGCGTAGAGTCTCCTTGCAACCGACCATCGATAAGACTGTCCCGCTATCTTGCCCCTTGCCACGAGACTTTCCAGATCTCTGGATCTGCTGTATATATTGAAACGATACTTATTGCCAGATAAAGATTGAAAACTCTATCTACGTGTGGTGTATATTTGTAGTGGTGTGGTTACTCTGCTGTACGATTCTAGGAGAGGGCCCTCCCGTCGGAGTCCTCTCGACATCGCTCGGTCCCTTCTCTGAAGGAGGGGTAGACCTAAGGGTGGTCAGTCAGACACCTTCTGCCTCCCCCGGGTTCGCCTTTCTAACACCCCATGCATAATTGTGGGTAGCACAACGCACTACTTTAATGTAATAAATAGACTAACCACAAAAGTAGGTATGTAAGACCTTGTCACAAAAAGATGAGTGTTTTGAGCCAAATATGGAGTTGGGTTAGAAAATGCACACACTGTCCCAAATTGGGTAACATATTAATTAGTTCTGGCACCTTCTGATTTTCATTTGATTTTCACAAAGAGTGAGAAGTAAGCTAGAGTTAGAGTGGGAGGATGCTTGGTGTGGAATGTGCTTCTCAAAATTAAGCATAGTTGATTACAAATGGATGGAACAATTGTGAGTTTAGTCTTTAAGTTTTGTAATCTATGCAATACATTTGCTTTTATTTTTTCATTTGTAAAATTTGAAAAGTGTGTAGTGGTGGTTACAATTTATCATTTAGCAATTTTGGTACTGGTTTCAATAGTTAGTCAAGCTACTTTCTTGATAACCATTGACCGTTTTGAGCCACCCTTGCGCTGCTTTGCACTGGATGTCGGAGTAAAGGGCATGCAAACCTTAAAAAAAAAAAAATAAATAGAAATGCGTATCTTTGCATTTCCTTAGTCTCCTGGAATTGTATTTGCAACAATTGACCTCAAACAGTTCTGCATTGTAGCTAATTACAGGTATCTGCTGTTTTAATGATAGAAGAGCTCCCTAGGGACTACTCAAAAGTGAAATACGACTCAGTGTACAGTATAGAATTTCCACAGCATTATTTGTAGGCATTTGTTTCTAGTGGACCTTTAAAATCTAACCAGGTTAAGCTTCTCATCTGCTAGGGTTGAACAACAATGAATTCTATTTGTAACCTCCTTTCCATTTCTCCTGCTCTCTTGTCACATTATGGCATCCTTGGGGTGGCATGAAGTGTCATGAGAAACTCGCATAACCCACTGTGTTCGAAGCATTGTTGTAGCCGGCATACTCATAACAAAAATCTAACCATTTCCTGGGATGCTAACCAAATTCTTTTCTCTTCTTAGGAAAGTGAAGATGGTATTGAGGGAGATGGTGAGTATGGCAATTTATTTTTCGTTATTTTTTAAGCTCTTAGAAAATCTTCTTTATACACTGATGCAAGGATGTTTTAAGACCACATAACACTTGGTGTGGTCCTTATACAATTCTCAAAACATGACCCCCCCCAAATCAATAATATAGGGAGATCTTCTTGAGTTTACCAAAAAGGTTAATTTCTATAAAATTACTCAACTCTGGCGAATTAAAAGTTCCCACAGTTAACGGTGCTATCCTCCAACTTTGACGTGATGGATCTCTAGATATTTGGCTACTTGTTTTAACAGACTCCTTATAATCTATAGTTTCCTTTTCCCTTTTTAGGTCTTGCCTAGCGAACGTAGCACATGCGCTGCTTCGCCTTGGCGACACTATTGTCGTCGCTTTGGTGCGCGAAGGGAGACAAACCATGTGCGCGCACGGACAGGCGCTGTGCACGCGCATGGCGTCTCCTCTCTGCCTCACACGCTCCCACTGATGCATAGGAATGGTCAGAACGAAACCAAAATCCATCAGTCGGAGGAAAGGTGGGAGTTTCACGGGGTCACAGTAAAAGGAACTTCCCTCTTGTTAACTCTGAGGTAGATCTTTGGAGCACCACTACATAATGCAATTCCATAGCTGCTCCAGGGTGCACCAGTCACGTGATTCACCGTATGTCCAAACCTTTCCTTCGCAGCATGATGAGAGCCTGCCTCACGATAAGACATTGAACAGCATTGGCAAAAGGAATTATTCTACTGAGTGGTTTGGACTGGCCGGGCAGCAGGCGTCCCGGCTGCTTTCAGTATTGCGATGTACAAGGCTTCCAGTCCTGAAAGCAACCTCATGCCCTGGCCAATGTTGTTTCTATGTGTTATTGTTGGACAGGCCACATGAAGGGCTCGCTCCCTCCCCGCAGGACAGGGCCCGGGCCGCCGTCAGCACCATTGCCCGGCCCAGCCGCCATCTTGGACACGGCACCACGCGGCCGCGCGGCCTCAGCCCGACCCCAACCCTGGGCCTGGCCCCGACATCCCGGCACCACCCTCCACCCAGGAGGTGAACGGACCACTTGGCAGGTCAATGGGAGTAAGAAGTGTCGATGGCTCTCCCCCGCCAGGTGCCGAGCACCCCCAGCCTCCTCGGGCGCTGGCTCCACCCCCCTGCTGGGTGTCTGGACTCCCTCATCCCAGACCTCCCGACCTCCAAGAGCGAGGGTCCGGACATCAAAGGGCGCCAGACCTATAACTGAGGCCGCCCCAGGACAGGAAGGCAGTTGTATCCTGGAGTCGAGAGACACCGCGACAAACTCATCCTTGACGGACTGCTGGCGCTGCCACAGCCCTGCCTTGTGAACTATTGTCCTGCCTGCTGGTGCTGCCACGGCCCTCTGCAACCTTCATCCTCGTGGGACCTGCTGGCGCTGCCGCGGCCCTCTGCAACCTTCATCCTCGTGGGACCTGCTGGCGCTGCCGCGGCCCGTTGTAACCTTCATCCTCGTGGGACCTGCTGGCGCTGCCGCGGCCCGTTGCAACCTGCATTCTCGTGGGACCTGCTGGCGCTGCCGCGGCCCGTTGTAACCTTCATCCTCGTTGGGACCTGCTGGCGCTGCCGCGGCCCGTTGCCACATACGACCTCTTCGGGACCTGCCGGCGCTGCCGCGGTCTGACCCATCCGAACACCGAGCTCGAGGATTGTGAGCTATCACCGTTACACCTCAGTACCCGTGGGTACCAAGACTGTCCCGCTACCCCCTTCCCTTACTAGAGACTAGAATTGAGAGGATCATCGTGTCCTGATCGCCTTTTATCGTACCACTCTACTACCAGAAGTGCCTATAAAAGGTGTTACCCTGATCTTTGTGTGGTGTCCATCTGTGGGGGGGAAGTTACCTGTCTGTGCGATCACTGTGCTCGGCCGACCCTCCAGGTCCCCGTCTAACATTGGTGGCTAGCGGCGCGATCCGAACCAACGCGTACCGTACAGACAGTAACTCACCCTACGACTAAAACCACAATGACGACCAAAGAGAGCGGATCGGCGGAGAAGTTTCAGATGGAAAAGCTGGAAGAATACAACCACCGAGAGCTCAAACAATTTTGCATGGACTTAGGCATTGCTACCACCGGGCTAAGCACAAAAGAAGACTTCAAAAACGCCCTAGAGGCATGGACAGAGACAAATACCGCAACCCCCCGGGACCCCGCAGCCCCGGAAGTCAACACCACCCGGACGGAAGAACGGAGAACAGGCCCTTCCCGTGAAGAGATCCAAGAGCGGGAAAAAAATAGATTACACGAGTTAGACTTGGCACGACTCAGATTAGACGGAGAATTGAAACTGGCGGAACAAAAGATAAACTTAGAACACTTACGGCTCAGAGAAGAGCGAGAGGAAAAACAGAGACAGAGAGACCTCGAAGAAAAAAGACTGGCATACGAGCACGAGTGCAAACTAGCAGAGATAGAAATACGCAAACTGAACAAAAACCTAGGGGTGCCCGAGCAACCGCACTCCCCGGGCCCTACCGAGCAGAAGGTCCACATCCCCAAGGATGTGGTCCGAGAATATCACCGGAACGACGACATACAGCAGTGGTTCAAGGCCTATGAGATTGCCATGACCGCCCACCGGGTCGCTCGAAGTGACTGGGGAGCCGGTCTATGGGGGAGATTCGTCAACGAGGGTCGTGATGCCCTGCTGCAGCTTCCGGACCATCAAATGACGTCCTATGACCACATGAAGGCCGCCCTCCTCAGTCGATATGGGCTTACACCCGAAATGTATCGCCAGAGGTTCCGCAACTGCACCCGGATCCCAGGTACGACGTGGTTGGAATACGTGAACTATTTCAGCCGAGCCTTCGAGGGGTGGATCAAGGGTAACAACGTAACCACTTACGAACAACTCTTCAATCTCATTGTGTGGGAGCACCTCTCCAACAACTGCTTCGTCGAGCTCAGGCAGCACCTCCTCGACAGTAAATTGACTGAACCCCGGCAGCTCGCCACCGAGGCTGACCGGTGGGAGAGCACCCGAGTGGCCCGGAGTGGGCCGAATGAGCAGAACAGAACCAACCAAGGTCATCATCGTCCCCGAGGAGGAGGAGGAGGCCCGGGCCGGGGCCGAGACGCCGTCCCGGCCGCGCCCACTAACGCCACCCCGGCCCCAGCAGGCCGGGGAAACCCCCCGATGCGCCCGGGGTTCCGAGCTAACGTGACGTGTCATCGATGCCAGCGAGTCGGCCACTATGCCAGTGACCCGACCTGCCCGAAGAACCAGGTCCCCGGGCCCCGCCAGATGGCGGCCGCCGCCCTGGGAGAAGAACAAGTCTCCGAAGACACGGAGACCTATGAGTCGGAGCAGTTCGAGTGGGAACCCGCCGCCATGACCCTGGCATGCCTGGGAGGAAGAGACATGGTCCCGCGGACTCCCCTGCCCGCCAACACTCGGAAGTACAGCCAATGGGTGAGCATCAATGGGCGCAAGGCCGAGGCCCTGCGTGACACCGGGGCCAGTGTGACGGCCGTCCGTTGTCACCTGGTGACCCCAGAACAAATCCTACCAAACGTACTTTGCCCCGTCCGATCGGCAGATAACTCGGAGAGCCTGTGTCGGATGGCCTGCGTCCCCTTCGAATGGGGAGGAGTGTCCGGCATGCTGAAAGTAACTGTCCGCGACAATGCCCCCATGGACTGCCTCCTGGGGAACGATCTTGAGAGCTCCCCGTGGGCCGCTGTGGAAAGAAGAGAGCATCTGGGGATGTTGGGTCTCCCGGACTGGGCGTGCGTAACCACCCGGTCCATGGCCACCCGCACCATCCCTAGACCAGAAGAACCAGAATGGGCAGCACCTCCGCCCTCGATCACTCCAGAAGAAGACTTCCTCCAGACCGACCACCCGGACCCCACCACAGAGGGGTCCACACAGCCCCCCGAGCTTCCCGACCTGGCTCAGTGGCGTCAAGAAGGGGGGCCCACCCAGGAACAATTCCGGCAGGAGCAAAAGACCTGCCCCTCCCTCGAGGGATTGCGACAGCAAGCGCTCGCCCAGAGCCAAGGAGACACCACCGGGGCCCACTGGGTTTATTGGGACAATGATCTCTTGTACAGCGAACAGAAAATCGCAGAACTGGGGGCCGGACGAGTGCTGGTGGTGCCCCTCCACTTCCGAGACTTCCTGTTGAACCTAGCCCATGATGTCCCCCTGGCCGGGCACCTGGGCCAAGACAAGACCTACCACCGCCTGGTGACTCACTTTTTTTGGCCCAAAATGAGAAATGACGTCTCCAACCATTGCCGGTCCTGCCCGACCTGCCAGGCCAGCGGGAAGAGCGGCCGCAAACTCAAGGCACCCCTACAACCATTCCCCGTGGTGACCACCCCGTTCGAAAGGGTGGGAATAGACATTGTGGGGCCCCTGGACCCCCGAACAGCACAGGGGCATCGCTTCATCCTGGTCCTGGTGGACCACGCCACCCGCTATCCTGAGGCGGTCCCCCTTCGTACTATAACAGCCCCAGTAGTGGGTCGAGCCTTGATGGGGATCTTCTCTCGAGTGGGCTTCCCCCGGGAAGTCGTCAGC
This sequence comes from Lissotriton helveticus, assembly GCF_964261635.1. Classification (NCBI taxonomy): domain Eukaryota; kingdom Metazoa; phylum Chordata; class Amphibia; order Caudata; family Salamandridae; genus Lissotriton; species Lissotriton helveticus. Next base: position 1,985,758,661 of record NC_136065.1, read on the forward strand.
GACAGGGGTACGAACTTTATTTCAAAGTATATGAAATCCCTCTGGCAGCAGTGCGGAGTCACTTACCGCTTCATCACCCCCAGGGGAACGGACTGGTCGAGCGGTTCAACCGCACCCTCAAGGGAATGATCATGGGGCTGGAAGAACCCCTACGCCGCCAGTGGGACGTGCTACTACCGTGCCTCCTCTTCGCCTACCGAGAAGTCCCCCAGAAGTCCCTCGGCTTCAGCCCCTTCGAACTCCTGTACGGACACCCCTTTCGCGGGCCTCTCAGCCTAGTGAAGGAGGAATGGGAAATGGCCCCCCTAAAGACCCCTCCGGACGTCTACAAATACCTCCTGACCCTCCGAAAGCAGACCCGGAAATTCAGGGAGATCGCTAAAGCCAATCTGGAGGCCAGTCAAGAGGACATGAAGAAGTGGTACGACCAACATGCCTCCTCCATCGAGTTTGAACCGGGTCAGCAGGTATGGGTGATGTCCCCCATCGAACCGTGTGCCTTGCAAGACAAATGGACGGGGCCCTTCAAGGTGATCGAGCGCAGGAGTCCCGTCACCTATCTCATCGACCTGGAGTCCCCCCGGAACCCCCTCCGGGTCCTCCACGCCAACAGACTCAAACCCCACTTCATGCGCTCAGAGCTCAGCCTGCTGATGGCGACCGACAGTGGCACAGAAGGAGACTCCGAGCCCCTCCCTGACCTACTGAGGACTCGGGAAAGAGATGGCTCGGTGGACGGGGTCCGACTCTCCGAGGTCCTGACCCCAGAGCAGCGTCAAGATTGCCGGGCCCTCCTGCTGCCGTTCGCGAACCTGTTCTCCCTCGCACCCGGAGTCACCTCCTGGTGCCTGCACGACGTGGACACGGGGGACAGTCCTCCTGTCCGACACCGGGCGTACCGAGTACCGGATCGGGTACGTACATGCATCCAAGAAGAAGTCTCCAAGATGCTCGCCCTCGGGGTCATCGAGCCTTCGGACAGTCCCTGGGCCAGCCCGGTCGTCCTGGTCCCCAAGGCCGCGGCACCGGGCACCACGCCGGAGCTCCGATTCTGCATCGACTATCGGGGGCTGAACGCGGTCACCCGAACCGACGCTCACCCTATCCCCCGAGCAGATGAACTAGTCGACCGCATGGGGGCAGCCCGCTACCTAAGCATCTTTGACCTGACAGCGGGCTACTGGCAGATCGGCCTCACCCCCAGGGCCCAAGAACGTTCCGCTTTCTCCACCCCGGACGGGCACTACCATTTCAGAGTGATGCCCTTCGGCATGAAGAACGCTCCAGCCACCTTTCAAAGACTGGTGAACCAGGTATTGGCGGGCCTTGAAGAATTCAGCGCCGCCTACCTGGACGACATCGCGGTATACAGCCGCCACTGGGCAGACCACCTCCACCACCTCAGAGCGGTCCTGCAGGCCCTCCAACAGGCCGGCCTCACCATAAAGGCCAGCAAGTGCCAAATCGGCCAGGGGTCCGTGACCTACCTCGGACACCAAGTGGGGAGCGGTCTGGTGGCCCCCCTCCAACTCAAGGTAGCTGCCATCCAGTCCTGGCAACCCCCCGAAACACAAACAGAGGTCCGAGCCTTCCTGGGGCTCACCGGATACTACCGGCGGTTTGTGAGGGACTATGGCAGCATTGTGGGGCCCCTCACGGAACTCACGTCTAGGAACAACCCAAAACGAGTCAACTGGACTCCCGACTGTCACGCGGCCTTCGAGACGCTGAAGGCCGCCATGTGCACTGCTCCGGTGCTCCAGGCCCCCGACTACAGCCGCGAGTTCATCGTGCAGACCGATGCCTCCGACCATGGTATTGGAGCCGTCCTCTCCCAACTGAACCCCGAAGGAGTGGACCAACCCGTGGCCTTCATCAGCAGACGCCTACTGCCCCGAGAACAGCGCTGGAGCACCATTGAGCGAGAGGCCTTCGCAGTGGTATGGGCCCTCAAGAAGCTCCGGCCCTACCTCTTCGGAACCCATTTCCGGGTACAGACAGATCATCGGCCCCTGCAATGGCTCATGCAGATGCGGGGGGAGAACTCCAAACTATTGCGATGGTCCATCTCCCTGCAGGGAATGGACTTCACTGTGGAGCATCGCCCTGGCCAAGACCACGCCAACGCGGATGGCCTGTCCCGCTTTTTCCGCCTCGACGAGGAAAGTCCCCAAGAAGATGGGTGACTCTCCCCGCCTTCAGCTGGGGGGGACGCATGTTGGACAGGCCACATGAAGGGCTCGCTCCCTCCCCGCAGGACAGGGCCCGGGCCGCCGTCAGCACCATTGCCCGGCCCAGCCGCCATCTTGGACACGGCACCACGCGGCCGCGCGGCCTCAGCCCGACCCCAACCCTGGGCCTGGCCAGGCCCCGACATCCCGGCACCACCCTCCACCCAGGAGGTGAACGGACCACTTGGCAGGTCAATGGGAGTAAGAAGTGTCGATGGCTCTCCCCCGCCAGGTGCCGAGCACCCCCAGCCTCCTCGGGCGCTGGCTCCACCCCCCTGCTGGGTGTCTGGACTCCCTCATCCCAGACCTCCCGACCTCCAAGAGCGAGGGTCCGGACATCAAAGGGCGCCAGACCTATAACTGAGGCCGCCCCAGGACAGGAAGGCAGTTGTATCCTGGAGTCGAGAGACACCGCGACGAACTCATCCTTGACGGACTGCTGGCGCTGCCACAGCCCGGCCTTGTGAACTATTGTCCTGCCTGCTGGCGCTGCCGCGGCCCTCTGCAACCTTCATCCTCGTGGGACCTGCTGGCGCTGCCGCGGCCCGTTGTAACCTTCATCCTCGTGGGACCTGCTGGCGCTGCCGCGGCCCGTTGCAACCTGCATTCTCGTGGGACCTGCTGGCGCTGCCGCGGCCCGTTGTAACCTTCATCCTCGTTGGGACCTGCTGGCGCTGCCGCGGCCCGTTGCCACATACGACCTCTTCGGGACCTGCCGGCGCTGCCGCGGTCTGACCCATCCGAACACCGAGCTCGAGGATTGTGAGCTATCACCGTTACACCTCAGTACCCGTGGGTACCAAGACTGTCCCGCTACCCCCTTCCCTTACTAGAGACTAGAATTGAGAGGATCATCGTGTCCTGATCGCCTTGTATCGTACCACTCTACTACCAGAAGTGCCTATAAAAGGTGTTACCCTGATCTTTGTGTGGTGTCCATCTGTGGGGGGGAAGTTACCTGTCTGTGCGATCACTGTGCTCGGCCGACCCTCCAGGTCCCCGTCTAACAGTTATCATAAGCGCCATCAGAGGAATATTCCTTTTTAATACATTTACCCGAAATTAAATGCTCATGTGATAAGGTCAGTCACTGTGACCTTGGGTAAAACAGACCATAACTTGAAATTGATATGGGGTTAGGAGATGATTCCTCCTGAATGATTTAGAACATCAAGATGAAAGATGCACCGTAAAGCATCATTTTCGTACCACAGCTTTGAAAAAATGTAAGTTCTGATGGCAGTTTACGACTCAAAGTTAATGGAACTATCTAGTGCCTAGAGACCCAACTATCACACGCATCATATTCCAAGGTAGCAAAAAAGATATTCATTCATCCATCAAAACCTTGTTTACTTAGTATAACACTTTTCAGTAAAGTGTATGTGCTTTCTTATAGTTTTATGCTCAAAAGTTGAAAATTAATTTATCTTCACTCTGAATAAAACAATATATAGTATTTGGCACTTGTCTCAGATTGGCAGTTGCTGTACATCAAAAGTCAATCAATAAAAGAAATCCCAAATATGCACTTGTGTGTTTACTCTTCTGCTTGAATTTACAATTGTATTGATTTTACAGAGTCCGATTCACAAAGCAATTCCCAAGTGTAATGTCTTCAAATTACACACTCCAAAGGTGTGATTTAGGCGTTCATATTTGCTTTTGAAGGGAGTTACTCAGGCGTAATAATAATACCCCAGCATGGTGTAATATTATGCATGAGTAAATCTTCTCTCGGGTCAGGGAGTGAGCTACAGAGATAGGAATGCCTTGGAAATTTTGGTAACACAAGCAATCTTATGAGTTTGGGGGTCTTTATAAACTTTTCCACGACCTATTTGCACCCTGAAAAGAGTCAGTAATTTACTCCTGTCAAGGGCCAGAGGAAATCTGTTTCCAAGTTGGCAACAGGAAGAGTAATGCCCTCAAAATTCCTTGGTAATAGATATTTTCGTATTAACATAAACATACAAGTTTAAGTACATTAACACAAAGCTCTTTGCACTCGTGAAATTGTACACAATGTAGGCAAGTAAAACTGGGAAGGCGCAAACCTTCCCAGGACTAACTCTGGAATCCTGGAGCGTCGCATGTTTCCTGGAGTACTGCTGGATACGTGCTGTTGATTTAAAAAAGTGTAATTCTGCATGCACCTTAAGAAGTAAGCCAACTGGTGTACATTTACAATTTTCTTAAACTGGTGTCCATAAATATTTTCAGGAGTACTCCAAGAACCTGGCAAGAGTCTCAGGTTTCCCGTAGTAACTTTGGAATTCTCAACAATTTGTATGTATTGGCATTTCTGCAATCGAGTTTTCATAGTGTATTAGTGCAATTGCACTTTTATTTCTTTTTTCCTTCAAGGTAAAAATATTTTCTGCTTCTTTCAAATCCTAACAATTTTTAGAGAGTTCCCTTATCAGTCTGCGAGGCATGCTGGTATTCGAGTATTAACTTGAAGCTCCACCCACTGTACATCCATATTTTTCATTCGCTTGTCATTGTCCTTTGTAAATTCTGGCTTCTGATTCATTAATATGCTTGTAAGTCCTTCTTTAGTACCGCCTTGCCTTCATTTGTAACCTCCCATGAGGACTGGCCCTTTTACTTCAGTTGTTACACAGTATGTCTTATTTAGGTTGTAACACTGTTTTGTTTAATGCATTTGTCCTACAGTAGGCATGACATACTTTCCTGCAACTTTCAACGCGCCATGCACACTTTCCCTTTCCAGGCAGCCCAGGACAATGGCGGTTGAGGTCTTGCATTTACAAGAGTTTGAGCTATTGGCATTGTAAATGACAGTGCCTTTTATTTATGTGTTAATTATCAAAACAGATGAATAAAAGGCATTGTCATTCACAATGCCAACAGCTTAAACTCTCGCAAATGCGAGATCTACCGCTTTGCAAATGCTGGTTTCATTTTTTGTGTGTTTAAATTGTTACTACTGATACAAGAGTTTTTTTTTCTCTCCACCCTTTTCCTTCCACAGTCTCTTTCTGGTGCAGTTTATTTTATCACTCTAATTCCTTTAAAAACCTGTAGTCACCATTTCAAAAGATGTGCTTTTCGAGGAAAGGTATTCTTTTCTCAAATATGTAGTAACTGGCTGTGTTTCGGTGCTCCCACCCTTGTATATCCAAGCCCTGGGCATGTCCAATGTAGATTGTGGGGTGCTCGATCCATGCACTGTGTACTGGATAGCTACAGTGTGCGTAAATTATTTTAATTTAGATTGTCTTTTTTTTTACTATCATGAAAATGAGGGATTATTCCTGCCAAAGAGCCTAGTTTAAATATGGAGCGCAAGAAGGTTGTCTTTGCTGGAACACTTACAAGAGCAGCAAATTTGTTAACAATTTTGTGCCATTATTACTGAACCATTGTGGCAAGAAATTCTACTTGAATAGATTTATTTAGGTTACTGATTTAGTGTTTGACGACAGTCCGCATTGGCCAATTAAAAGCGCTTTTTTCCCCCTAACTTTCAACCATGCTGCACAGATGCCGCGCTGCTGTAAAACGTGGCTAAAAGAAATTGACAAAGCCCTACCGTATGTGAGAGCTATTGCCCTTGCCAATGCTTGTTTTTAAGCATTCTTGGTAACTGAGTTGGGACAGCAGCAAAGTTTATTTTTCAGTATCCCATCTGTATCCACGCAGTCATCCTGTTTACAAACTACAGCGGCCAGAACGCTTGCAAAAATCTCTAAAGCGACCTGGAGAAAGCCTATATGGGTATCCGTGGCCATGGGGCTACGGTTAATAGAAAGCACCTTAATACTAATGAACTACAAAGGCGTTTGGGATCACAGCTAGATCATGGATGGTAGTTGCGTTATATAGAGGAGAGGTGTAACAGAGCGGCCAACTGCGGGGCTCACTGCTCGGTCGCCGGTGACAGTTCAGCTTACGCAGTAGCTCACTTAATCTCCCCCCGCGCCTTGAGACCCTAAGGATGATTAGTACGCGCTTTACAAATACTGGATTCATTTATTTTTAGTTTGTGTGGGTCTTAGTTTTAGGCGGTTTGTTTGCATAAAAGTAATGGGCTGATTGGACAGTGAAGTTAAGTGTTAACTTTTCTGTCACATTGAATGAGATACTAACCCCTTCCGTCTTCTGGAGTAAATCTTGACTTGCTGCTTGATTGTAGATACAGTAGTAGCCTTTCCACCTTCTAGAAGAGTGCATAAAAAAACAGTTTTTTCTTTGACTGAGAAATTCACATTTTTTCATGAGAACATTAGCCATGCAGCTTCACTGTGCAAGACTTCCCTGTGGCTTCAGGATTTCATATTAATCTGAGATCACTTATAAGTGCTTTTTTAAAACCTACATTCTGAACAGTAGTCTTGTGGGGACACGCAAAGTGAATTGTAGACATGCTTTGTGCTGGGCTAATATGTTTTCATACATGCTATTTTAAGGTGGATAATCTTGTCTAAATTTCCCTTCAAGAAAAAAATGGCTTTAACCATACATTTTGCATAGTCTCTTACAAACTGTATGCCCATTCTTAAAATATTGTGTAAATCCATCTATATGTTTTTCAGTGATTACCTGAATTTTAATGTATGGATTGTTTACTAAGCGGGTACAGCATCGCTAAGACACCAGTTTTAAGTAGAGTGCATAATTAATAACTGACTTGCTGGTTGAAATTTTTTCGATGACATCTTTAAATTCTGCTAGTGAAGGAAAGGTTACTTATCTGTTAAACTTCCTCCTCAACAGAATACGTGAGGCTCCTTGACTTGTCGGGTGATGGGCAGTTTAGTTGCTACAAATTATTGTAGCACGGTCCGTGAATCAATAGGGTTCTTTCTTTGTTAGAAAGTGTCATTCTGGCAATCTCGAAGACTCCAATGTATTGTCACTTTGGTAAAGAAGTATGCGTGAAAACAATACAGGATCTTGCCTGAGTTCAGGAAAGACGCCGGCAGCATAATCAGTTTAAGGGGGTCTCCATGTCAAACTGAAAGTTAGGTAATTTTAACTTGTTAACAATTTTCCCAATATGTAGCTACTCTATATGCTTATATGTTTTGTAGTGATTTGTGTATACTCTGTTAAATTTCTCTCTTGTGACTTCTATTGCAGCTGTCCTATCAGATTATGAAAGCGCTGGGGAAGAATCTGAAGTGAGTGCATTTTCATTTTTCAACATGGGATGTACACAGTGCATTTTGGAATGACTGTTTAGTAACTCAATTGGCTACGTCTGGCAGCAATTAGAGTAACATTTGACGTGTTGTCAGAGTAATTCATTGCACAAAACCTAAGCAAGATAAAGTGGCTCTGTCTGATGCAAGTTGCAGTGAGGCTTAATGAGGTCATGTGAGGTGAACCACACCCATTTGCACATATCTTGTATTGCTTGGGTAAATGGAAATGGAATTCATAGTGTTTAAGGCTCCATTTAAACTTGCGTTCCATAGCAAAAGTGTTTGTTGATCCACCTGCTTGCCCATACTCTTTTAACAACAGAGAGATTGGATAGTCAATCCTTCCCTTAAGTCCATTAGCTTGAGGGAATGATTACTGACAGCTAACGTCTAGCATTTGGGCCCCACTGTGCAGAAACAGAGAAGTAGATAGAATCCACCGTACGTCCATCTCGTCTGCCACGTCCATCTCGTCTGCTCCAAAGTATAAATATCTGGGGTATGGTTAACAGAATCTGCCCAAGACTCAGCTCACAAAAACGACTTAGCGAAGAAAGCAACGGCCATCACCTATGGTTTAATTAAACTTTAGAACAACCTACAAAGTCCATCAGCTGAGGCAATAAGGAAAGTCATCCAAGCATCTCTTCCCCTGGCACTTTCCTACGGACATCAAGCATTTCCACTAACTGCCTGGATTGAGCTCAGTGTGTGGGACACAAAAAGATTTTCCGACTACCAAAATATCTGCCTAGGGTGGGACTGGGACTGGTCAAACAAACCCTAACCATGGAGGCTGACTTTCTTAAATACTACATCCGTATTCTGCAGTCACCTGAACAATTTCTAAAGTGCCACCTTATAATCCTATTTGAAAAAAAACGGTGCCGCTTTACAAAGCACTTGTCACTTTGGAGATAAATTAATCTGCACTTGTCTTTCCTACAAAAAGACCATTAACAGACAAGTGTGATCAGCCTCCCTCCAGCAAGACCAGACCTTATTAAAAACCTCTTCTTTCTTGGCACAATTAAATGCCTCCTATCTGGCAACCAAACCGCAACCTTACCTCTCAGCTTCTCTCAACCCTAAAGTCAGAAGGGAGATAATGTATATGCGACTGCTGGCCCTACCGATTGCGGATTTTAACCGGGCCTGGGCCAACTACACACCTGGAGAAGCTTGTAGGCTCCGTAATTATAAACATGAATCGTGGCTACATATCTTATGACGTTGTCCCGCCATAGCCAACGCAAGGAGAACCCTTCTTATGGAACTATATTTCAAGGAAGGAGCAAATACCTGCCTAGAGGCCTCGGCCATATGCCTTGCACAAAAGGACCCCTCCGCCATGGCTCGCTGTGCGAGATTCATACAAACCCTCAGACGCTCTCCAGCCCCGTCTTGGTTCTCTTCAACGCCCACACAAAGTGCAAAAGCTGATACTGGACTACTTTCAATGAAAATCTAGGCTTGTTTTTTTTGCTGAACCAAAATGAAATCACGTCCTTACATCAGCAAAGCCACACCGTGGAAGTAGGCCACAGCACTCCAACAAGATCTATTTATTTCCGGATTAAGAACCTCCGTGTTTGGGGATCACTAAGGACCAAACTCCACAAAAGCCAGTTTCAGGTCCCACGACGGGACAAAGCACAAGCACTTTCAATAAAGAAAATGGATCAGGGGCAAAAATAGGTACTGCCAAAAGGAAACTAAAGAAGAACCGGAAGGTGGACTGTCTTTGGGGTTTGACTTACTGAGTAAAGGGATGCAAATAGCATGAATTTTAAGCTTTAGGCTATTTAATTGCACAGAGATATTACTTTATGCACTTTATTAGAGAACTGGCCCTTAGGCTAAACACATGTTGCTCGAGGGTAAGGGCCACAGAGCTTGAGAACTAAAGGGATAGAACTCTGGGGATACTGTCTGCGTGGATCGGCCCCCATAAAGCGCATACTTTCTTGTACATTTCCTGAAACCACCCTACCATTTAAGCCCTTTGACACAAGGGCCCGCCCCAACCTTTATATTTAAAAACCTTTTTAACTGGATATGGAGGAAATTTGAGTTTTTTTAGGTAACATACTCATTCTTATGGCTTAGTATCATGTTTTTTTAAACTATTTTATCTGTTATGCAATGGATTTAATTAACAAATCACAATATTGACTGGGAAATAGTATGGTAGTGCAGGGATTTAAGTTTTTCGTTCTGCAATTAGAGCAGGTTGGCAAACTTCTAAACTGCCTTTTTATGGGTTTCCATTTAGTTGTATTGTATGGTTACTGTAGGCTTACTTTTCAACTGTTAAAAGCTACTGAAGTCTACAAAAGGACTTGATAATTAGAAAACTGGATGGTCACACTGTGCTTGTCTGTACTCTAGATTTCTTTTAACTAGCTATCCTTGAGGTTGAAGCAATCAGCACGTTAAATGGGCAGCAACTGTCAGATACTCTGTCCCTGCACTACTATCTAATTTGAAGGAGCTGAATATAAGCATTCTCTGCACTGGTGCAATACTTTCAATAGGAAAACGCCTACACTACTCAGTAGCAAATAGGTAATCTGGGATAGTATGTACCTGCATGTCCACTTCTAAGTTTCCATTTCAACTACTTGTAAAGAGGATAAAGAATTCATATTTGATTACTTTGTTCTTTTTCCATGACTTAATCCCTACTGCAGCTGAGGCTAACTCCAGCAGTTATGTACTTCTAGATAAATCAAACCCATGTTTTATATTGAAAGACTGCTCCTTCAATAACAGTGGGGTCCTGCTTAAGGTAATACAGAATTCCAAGCTGTGAGGCTGAGAAAAAGACGTAAAATCAATGTTCTGTTATCGATCAGTGTAACTCTGAACCTCAACCTAAAATCACAGTAGCACAAGACGGAACAAGCTAAATTCAATCTAGCAACAAACACAGTTGATGGACAGAATATAGAACAATGTCATACATTCACCCCAGTACAAGGATCTGGGCCTAAATCCATCGTTTTTTTGCACTCCACGCCACCCTGAGTTAGACACTGGCTATATGCAAATCGGCTCTGACCCTGTGCCTCATGGGAACAGTCCAGTCCGAACTACCATGCCATGTCTTTCCCAGACCGGAATCAAGCATCCAAGGACCGGTTTCTGGCTGTCAGCCTTCATCAGCCTGGATAGCTTGACTACAGTGGTGTGGAGAACCTGGGACTCACGTCTGAGCATACCCAGCCCACTCGGGGTGAAAATTGCAAAAAACACAGTTGATGGACAGAATGTAGAACAATGTCATACATTCACCCCAGTACAAGGATCTGGGCCTAAATCCATCGTTTTTGTGCACTCCACACCACCCTGGGTTAGACACTGGCTATATGCAAATCAGCTCTGACCCTGTGCCTCATGGGAACAGTCCAGTCCGAACTACCAAGCCATGTCTTTCCCAGACCGGAATCAAGCATCCAAGGACCGGTTTCTGGCTATCAGCCTTCATCAGCCTGGATAGCTTGACTCCAGTGGTGTGGAGAGCCTGGGACTCACGTCTGAGCATACCCAGCCCACTCGGGGTGAAAATTGCAAAAAACACAGTTGATGGACAGAATGTAGAACAATGTCATACATTCACCCCAGTACAAGGATCTGGGCCTAAATCCATCGTTTTTTGCACTCCACACCACCCTGGGTTAGACACTGGCTATATGCAAATCAGCTCTGACCCTGTGCCGCATGGGAACAGTCCAGTCCAAACTACCAAGCCATGTCTTTCCCAGACCGGAATCAAGCATCCAAGGACCGGTTTCTGGCTATCAGCCTTCACCAGCCTGGATAGCTTGACTCCAGTGGTGTGGAGAGCCTGGGACTCACGTCTGAGCATACCCAGCCCACTCGGGGTGAAAATTGCAAAAAAACACAGTCCATCACCACCCCCTTTTGTACCGTTTTTGGCCGCCATAAGTGTGGCAGGGTATGCTCAGACGTGAGTCCCTTGCTCACTTTGCCACTGGATTCAAGCAAGCCGGGCTGAAGACGGCTGGAATGCCAGAAACCGGTCCTCAGAAGCTTGTTTCCGGTCCAGGGAAGACATGGCTTGGCAGTTCGGGCTGGACTGTTACCATGAGGCACAGGGTCAGACTGATTTGCATATAGCCATGTCTGAACTGGGGTGGCAGAGTGGGCTAAAGAACGGTGATGGATTAAACCCAGATCTTTTGACTGGGTGTGAGTGTTTGATTGATTCAGATGCTCCGTCCATCACCACCCCCTTTTGTACCGTAAATTCAATGTAGAGCATCTATTCAGCCATTTATCAATATACAAATGAATTGTTGGACAATACAGTCCTACGCTCCTCAGCTACTTAACATTTTCTCATTTTGAACAGCCTACGAACATGCTCTCCCTTTTTGCTCTACATTCTTGATTGGTGTCTTCTTCCTTTTTAGAAGGGATTTTTACTTTTATTTAATGTAAATAATAATATAACATACTTTGTGCTAGTCCATAAACGATCACTACCTTGCACTGGAAGAGAACTTATATTAATATTCTACTCCTAAACTTATATTGATTGCGATGGGAGCAGTACAGGGTAAAACGTTTGATCAGTGTTTTATGTTTTTATACACATTTTAGTGATTTAATTAATCAAACAATAAAATAAAATATTGTTATGTAATCTCTGGGCTCATGGCTCTAGGTGATACTGAAACTGCTAACATGGAAGATGTTCTTGGATTGAAAGTTATTGTTTTAAAGGCTTAGCGCTTACGTACCCTCCAAGCTATAGAAACTTGTACTCCATCATGCAACAGGCTTTTTGAATTTATCAACATTTCTTGTTGTTACTTGAAATTCAGTCACCTGTGGTGGCCAAAAGTATAGTTAGACTGTGGAAATGTCAACAGTACTGTAAGAAAGTGCCCCTTGATGCATGGTTCCCCCCCTTTTTGCCAAATCTTTGATGTACTTTGACTGCGTGTGCCCTGGGTTCCTGCCAACCAGGTTCTTTCCCTAAACTGTACTGTTGCAAAACCCAATTAGCAACTCTCTGGCCACATGCAAGTCCATTGTAAGAGGTACCATAGGTACCAAGGGCACTGTGACCAGTCACAGCCAGCATGACTCGCAGGTGGGGTGGTCCCGCGGGAGGGCTTGTTTAAAAAAGCAAAAAACTTACCTTTGCCTCCGGTCCCGCACCGAGTCTATTCTCTCTGCTCCTCACAGGAAACAGGCAGCCTCACTCTCCTCCCTTAAGCCAATCACAATGCGTTGTGATTGGTTGGGACTCCGACCACAAAGGTGTCTAAGGGGGAGGCTGTTTTCTCCATGCAGGCTGCATGCAGCCTCCCTGAAGAAAACCGGAGAGTGCGTATGACTGGTTTGGTCAGTGCCCACAACAATGGACAAGCCACTACTCCCTTGCCTGGAGCAGGATCGCCCACACCCTCCCCAAACAAACCCTTCTGCTTTCTCACAGTGCGAGAAGCAGAAACATAAAATGGTATTCATAATACAACCCACCTGGAGGAGCCGCCCGGACTGTGACGAGGGAAGGCCTCTAAGGGCTGCAGCACTTATTGTACCACGCATTGTGAACCATGTGCAATAAAACGGTGTTCTACCGATCAGTTGTGTTTCTGTTCAGTATGTTCATTCCATAACCTGGGGGTAAAAACTAGACAAAACATGTTTTTACCACTCTTTTTACCACAGGTTATGCAATGAACATACTGTAAAGACACACAACTGGTTCAGTATACCACTTTTTTATATTGCACATTGTTTATTCACCAGTGTATGCACAACACCTAGATCACAGTAGCAGAGTAGCTGATCCTGAAGAAGGCTGTGACACTTGAACAGGTCTTTTGGCCGAAACATGTTGGTCTTATATCAACACAGACGCTCCTAATAGCGATATCTGTTGGTAGCAGAATAAAGTGCCTGCTAAGCTAACCCAGTAGCCGGTTTTAATCCACTTACACACCAGCACTTGCTTGCTTTCCAACATAAAACCACACTAAGCGACTCACCTAAAACTACCTTACATCCATCCCCCTATCGGCCGTGGGACAAACTCAATTTGGAACACTTGGAAACACAACTAACATCCAGTATAAATCTGGAAACCATAAATTCTGTTCAGAATCTATATGAGTGGCTACAGGAAGCTTTTGACATCTTGATACCACTCAAAACCACACAACAGAACAAAAGGAAAAAAGCGCCTTGGAGAAACATAGAAATAAAAAACATAAAACAACAAATTGGAAAGCTGCAACGTACCTGGCTCAAAACAAACGCCAAACAAGACAAACTTCACCTACAAAAAATTAACAGATTATCCAGTATTTGGGTGTCTTTCATAGATTCACATGCCTGAATCATTCCCCGTCGTCGAGACGGGAGCCTCCGGTATATAAAAAGTAATGTCCTAAAGACATACATAGAAAATAATAGGCCCAAAGGTCTCACCTTAGTAGCCTATCCACGTCCTTTTGTAGGAAGGACCAAACAGAGCAGGCCCAAAGGGTCCCACCTTGGTGGCCTATCTGTGTCCTTTTGTAAAAAGGACCAAATAAAGTAAAACAGCCAATCAGCTACCACCTCCTTCTAGAAACTTCCTGCCAGGAGCCCAAGTCTCTCAGATTTTCTGCCGCACGTTGTGCTAGGGAGTCTCCACCGGAGTTCTCCTCAGGAATTTCTCTTTTCTTCAAAAAACAACTTTAATTATTCTCTACAGTTATGTCTGATAGTCAGAAGAAGGGTCTTTTCCGGGCTTGTTCTTCCTGCAGCAAGAAAAGACTTCACATTGAGGATAAACGTGATAAATGTTTATATTGCCTTTACCCTCCCCACCAGGCAAAGGACTGCAAAATATGTCGGACCTTCTCCAACAAGACCCTCAAGGACCGAGAAGGTCGACTTCTGTTGTGGCTCAACAGGCTCAAGACCAAGACTGATGACTTGGTGTCCGAAGGTGAGAGTGTGTCTGGAGTGTCGCAATTTTCCTTGAAGAGGCCAAGGGTTTCTTCCCCTAGCCCCACAGACACCCCTCCTATGAAGACTTCTAAAAAGTCCTCAGAGGGCAAGCCATCTGTGTCTGGCAAGGACCTGCCTGTCCCCGGGAAGCAGCCACTGGTCCCGGCGACGACGACGACGGCGTCAATGGTGCATTCAGCACAGAAAACCGTCTCAACGACGACAGTGTCGACGACGACTGCCTCATCGGCTTCCTCCTCGACGACGAGGACCACGCCTTCATCGTCGGCGAGTAGACCTACGCCGTCGACCATCCCGGTCACACCATCGACGACAAAGATGTCGTCGACGACGAGACCCTCGTCGAAGGCGCCGACGACGACGACACCGTCGACGAGAACAACGCCGTAGACGAAGTCTACCTCGTCGACGAGGATCAGCCCGTCGACGGTGGGAAAGTCGTCGACGACGAGTACACCGTCGACGGTGGGGACTTTACTGTCGACGAAAATGTCGTCGAAGAAGACATCGTCGTCGCAGCCACCGTCGACGACGACTAAATTACCGTCGACGACCATACCTACCACGGCACCGTTGCTTTCAGCGTCGACGTCGACAGGACCCTGGAAGGAGTCTGCACTCCTCTCCCACGCCATGGATGCCTTTCCACCGCAAGTGAGCCATGTCACTGTGAAAATTACTAAACAGCCTATTACGCCGCAGCAGATCTCGCCCGGTAGGATACAACAACTTCCTCCGGCCTGTCTACTACAAGGTCAGGAGTCGGACGAGGACTCCTTTACACAGGCTACTAGTCCTTCGGACCTAGTCCTGAAATGCCAAACCACAGACGAGGAGCCGGAAGAGGAGGAAGACCTTCTACAACAACAGGTCCAACCTCCGCCCCAGACACAGATTACTCCTATGGTGTGTCTCCCCGCATCCATTGTCTCGGACCTACAATTCCTCATCCAGGATTATAAGGAAAGGTTCCCGGAGAAACATTCTGCGTCAGCACCTCCAGCTGCGCAGGCGCCAGCTCCTTCATCTCGCCATAGACCAACTCCCCTGGTCATTGAGAAGACACAGGTTCCGATTCAGGACGCTCCCTCATCTGACGATGAGGAGAGGGAACAGGAGGAAGGTGAAGTCGATGACGACCAGTCGGACCCGGATGTAGACCAAGATTATGTGGCACATTCTCCAGCCTCTCCGGATCCGCAGACCTCGGAGTCTCCACCTGAAGATATCGGTGGATTCCACAACATCATTGAGCGGGCGGCCAAGAGGTTCCATATGTCCATGGAAACTCAGGAAACGGAATGCTTCCTTTATGACTTCAAGGAGCCCACTAGGAAGACTTCAAGATCAATCCCCATAATTGACTACATCTGGAAGCAGGGCAAACAAATCATGCAAGCGCCTGCTTCTATACAGGTGGTGGTGCCCAGGCTTGATAAGAAATACAAGGCCACCTCCACGGCACCGGCATGCCTGACAGGTCACCCCAAACCAGATTCCGTGGTGACTCAAGCGGCGCAGAAGAACTCTCGAAATCCAGCCTCGCCTCTATCGACGCCACCTGATAAGGAGGGCAGGAAACTGGATGCCATTGGCAAACGCTTTACTACCACTTCAGCCATGACGGTCAAAGTGGCTAATTCGATAGCCCTCCTGGGCCGTTACAATCGCCAACTCTGGGCGGACATTGCACCCTATCTTTCAAATCTGCCGGAGGATGTCAGAGAAGAGGCACATTCACTTCTCTTGGAAGGACAGACCTCTGCCTCAGAGCTCATCGATTGTGCCATTGATGCCGCCATGACTGGTTTCCGGCAACGGGCAGGGGCTGCAGTCCTGAGGCGACAGGGCTGGCTCAAGGCCACCACTTTCCGCCAGGAGGTGCAAACCAGGATATTAGATATGCCTTACGATGGCCAGCATCTGTTTGGGGAACAGATTGACGCGGCCCTTACCACCATAAAAAAGGACACGGATACTGCCAAGGCTCTGGGTACTTTACAATTCCGGACCCAGTCCTTTCGTGGCAACCGGGGAAGAGCTCAACCTGCATACAAAGGTTCCTATCAGAATCGGTCTTCGTACACATATTCACAGTCCAAGCCGCAGTTTCAACAGCGACAACCTCAACAAGGCCGACAGTCTTCCTACGGCAAGTCCAATTACCGAGGAAGAGGCCAAAAACGACCTGCTGGCAACAGACAATGACTTGTCTCCCTCGCTAGCCCCTCCACCACTACATTCTTTAAGACTTGGAGGGAAACTGAAATACTTCCATCGCAATTGGCAAACTATAACAACAGATCGGTGGGTACTCCAACTCATTCGATTTGGACATTCCCTAGAATTTACCTCTATCCCCCCAACTACGCCACCGTGCCAGCGATCACACAGGCACCTACGATTACTTCTTCAGGAAATAGCTTCCATGCTGCAGAAAGGAGCGATAGAGAGAGTTCCACGGGCCCACAAGAATCAGGGTTTCTACTCTCACTTCTTCCTAATCCACCCAAAAGGAAAGAAATGGCGCCCAATCCTGGATCTCAGGGCACTCAACGTGTTCCTAAAGAAACAATCGTTTCGTATGGTGACTCTGCAAGAAATCCTTGGTCTGCTGGAGAAAGGGGACTACATGACGTCCTTAGACCTCCAGGACGCCTACTATCATATACCTATTCTCAAAGGGCACAGGAAGTTCCTCAGGTTTGCGGTGGCAGGACAGCACTACCAATTTCGGGTCCTTCCATTTGGCCTCAAATCGGCCCCAAGGATCTTTACCAAATGCCTTTCACCAGTGGCAGCATTTCTTCGTCAACAAGGCCACCAGGTGTTTCCATACCTGGACGACTGGCTGGTGAAGGCACCGACGGCGGCCGCCGCGGCCTCGTCCTCCAGCGCCTGTCTGGATATTTTCCACCGCCTAGGACTGACCCTCAACACTGCCAAGTCAACTCTGGAACCCACCAAGGTCATCACGTTCCTTGGAGCGACTCTGGACACGGACCGTGTCAAGGTTTTCCCCTCTCAGGAGAGGAAAATCAAACTCATCTCCTTGGCCAAGGCAGTGGCTTCGCGGAAGACCCTTCCGGTCCGCACGTTCAAGTCCCTCCTAGGCATGATGTCCTCATGCATACTGCTCATTCCACACTGCCGCCTAAAAATGCGTCCACTTCAGGAGGCACTGACAAAGCAATGGACTCAAGCCACAGGTTCTTTCCAGGACCGCATACGAGTCACTCGACCCATTATCAATCATTTGCAAT
The DNA here is from genome assembly GCF_964261635.1 of Lissotriton helveticus. Taxonomy (NCBI): domain Eukaryota; kingdom Metazoa; phylum Chordata; class Amphibia; order Caudata; family Salamandridae; genus Lissotriton; species Lissotriton helveticus. The sequence goes on from NC_136065.1 coordinate 1,985,776,328, forward strand.
GGTGGACATCTTTCCACCATCTGTCAAAGGGTCTGCCGTTCCTGCTCCCAGCAGAGCCACACGTAATAACTACGGATGCGTCCCTGGAAGGCTGGGGAGCTGTCCTCCAGGAACTACAAATCAACGGCAAATGGACAACACAGGAAACCAGGCTCCATATCAATCTGTTGGAGTTACGGGCGGTTTTCCTGGCTCTACAGGCGTTTCTTCCACGCATTCATCACTCCCCAGTGCTCGTCAGGACGGACAACACCACGACGAGGCACTACCTGAACAAACAGGGGGGGGACGCGTTCCATCTCGTTATCTCGAGAGTCGCAAAGAATCTGGAACTGGCTTCTGGCACATGGAATAGCGTTGAAAGCGGAGTACGTCCCGGGCAAGGACAACGTCTTGGCGGACGCACTGAGCAGGGAGAAGTCTCCTTCCCACGAATGGGAACTGGACAGGGAGGTGCTGGACCATATCTTCCAGGAGTGGGGCACCCCGACCATAGACCTCTTTGCCACCAGAGAGAACGCCAAATGCCCAAGCTTCGCAAGCAGGTATCACCACTCCGGAACCCTCGGGAATGCATTTTCCATCGCATGGCGCAACGTCTTTGCGTACGCCTTTCCGCCATTCCCACTGATACCCAGGGTTCTCAGGAAGATGAAATCGAAACCCTGCACTCTGATCCTCATTGCTCCGTCCTGGCCGAGGCAGCACTGGTTCACGGAGCTTCATCGCCTCTCTGCCCGGCCCCCTCTTCGCCTGCAGCAGTTTCCGGCCCTGATCACGATGTCTCAAGGGCAGGTTCTCCACCCGAACCTGAGCTCTCTGAAGTTATCAGCCTGGCTCCTGAATACCGCGAATTCAGCCATCTGAACATCCCGCAGGATTGCAGAGATGTCCTTGCGAAAGCTAGAGCGGTCAGCACTAACAAAACCTACTCACTAAAATGGAAGCGATTCTGTTCCTGGTGTGTGGATCAAGGCTTGCACCCCTTCCATGCCACTCCACAGCAGCTCCTACCATACCTGTTACACCTTGCGCAGTCAGGCCTTGCGCATTCATCCATCAAAGTGCATCTAGCGGCGATTTTAAGGTTCACAAGAACAGCTGCAGGCCCCTCTTTGTGGGCGGACAGGCTCATCAAACAATTCCTAAAAGGTCTATTCAGGTCCTTTCCACGACCACGGCCTATTCCTCCATCGTGGCACCTCAATGTGGTTCTTCATCAACTAATGAAGCATCCATTCGAACCCATCCATAAGGCAGAGATCAAGTTCCTCTCTTGGAAAACGGCCCTCCTCCTGGCACTAACCTCTGCCAGAAGGGTCAGTGAATTGCAGGCTCTATCCATCCAGGATCCTTTTCTTCAATTCAGAGAGGACAGAGTCATTCTGAGGACTAACCCTCGCTTCATTCCAAAGGTCCCCTCGGACTTCCATCTTAATGAACCAGTGGTGCTTAGATCGTTCTTTCCGAATCCTACCACGGCAGCTGAAAGAACTCTACATTCTCTAGATCTAAAGAGATGTCTTAAATTCTACATCGATAAGACACGACACTTTCAAAAGTCTTCCCAGCTCTTTATTGCCTTTAGTAGACCGAGACTGGGCATGCCCCTGACAAAGCAGAGCATCTCAAGATGGATCTCTTCTGCGATCACCTTTTGTCACGACAAGGCGGGACGGCCTTTAGACTCACGAGTCAAAGCTCATTCGACTAGAGCCATGTCCACGTCTGCGGCGCTGTTCGCTGGAGTGCCGATATTGGACATCTGCAGAGCGGCGACATGGAAGTCCCCGCACACCTTCACCAGGCACTACTGCCTGGATACTGAGCTGATGAAGGATGCAGCGGTGTGGGCCGAGCAGTGCTTCGCCATCTATTCCAGTGAGGTGAGCCCTACTACATCCCTCCATCCTTTACGGGTATGCACATTCTCTTACTGTATTTATATGCCATTGCATTTTGTTCTTTATAGTCATGTGATATGTGTTATCTACATGTTCATACCTGATCTTCATACAGAATGTGCATACTGTATTGCTCGCTACTCTGATTCAGGCATGTGAATCTATGAAAGACACCCAAATACTGGATAAGAAATGCGTTACTTACCTGTAACTGCAGTTATCCAGTATTAGTGTCTTTCATAGATTCACATGCACCCTCCCGCCTCCCCTGGCTGGGCTCACCTTTCTCTCTAATGAGTTTACGCCTAACTAGCTTGGTGCGTACGAAAATCTGAGAGACTTGGACTCCTGGCAGGAAGGTTCTAGAAGGAGGTGGTAGCTGATTGGCTGTTTTACTTTATTTGGTCCTTTTTACAAAAGGACACAGGCCACCAAGGTGGGACCCTTGGGGCCTGCTCTGTTTGGTCCTTCCTACAAAAGGACGTGGATAGGCTACTAAGGTGAGACCTTTGGGCCTATTATTTTCTATGTATGTCTTTAGGACATTACTTTTTATATACCGGAGGCTCCCGTCTCGACGACGGGGAATGATTCAGGCATGTGAATCTATGAAAGACACTAATACTGGATAACTGCAGTTACAGGTAAGTAACGCATTTCTTATATAAGTCGGCTATCAAAAAAGCTAAGAAAAGGTACTATTCAGACAGAATTCAAAACGCTAAATATGCAAATAAAGAATTCTATAAAATACTCAATGATTTTCGAAAACCAAATTGTCTAGAAGGAACTCATCCTGTTACTCAAGATTTCACAGACAAACTGGCAAATCATTACAAGGACAAAGCAGACACGTTGGACTCGTACTTACAACAGAAACAAAGCGCCAGCACTAACCCTTGTACAAAACAACTATCCAAGAATGCTCTAATCAAGCCTCTTTGTTCCTTCCAACACATCTCACATGATAAATTTATGGACCTGGTCAAAGCAAGCAGGTCTGCCGGCAGCCCTTCTGACCCCTGTCCGCCACAAACTTTCAAGACAATTCTTTTAGCAACCTCTGCTGCCATTCCAGTAAGAAGAATCATCAACGATTCCTTAACTACTGGAATATTTCCAGAAGAACTCAAAAAGTCATACATACGCCCTCTACTGAAGAAAACAAATTTTTACCCACTGAACCCCGACAACTACAGACCCATTACAAATGGACCTTTCCTGTGCAAACTGATAGAAAGAGCAGCGTTCGCCCAGATGTCACAATTCATTGAAGAGAATGACATACTTTCAGATTTCCAAACAGGATTCCGTCCGGGAAGAGGCACTGAATCTTCCCTCCTTGCCATCTGAGATGACCTAAAGAATACAGTTGACCGCAACGGGGTTGCTGCGCTACTCCTCTTGGACCTCTCAGCTGCCTTTGACACGGTTGACCATGACACTCTGAAACAAAGACTTTATGAAGCCGGCATTGAGGGAACTGCTCTAGACTGGAACGCGTCCTACCTTCGAAACAGAACTAATGTCATCCACACCCCACCTTTCTCGTCCAAACCGTACTCCACAAAAGCAGGGGTCTCTCGAGGTTCTATCATCTCGCCCATGCTTTTCAACATCTACATGAAGTCTTTACCAGTACTGATCAATAAATTTCACCTCACATGCTACAACTATGCAGATGACACGCAAATACTCCTTCAACTGGAATGCCCCAAAGACATTGGAAAATCACCAATTTTTCGCTGTCTCAGAGCCGTGGATCAGTGGATGACTTGGAGCCATCTCAAATTGAATGCTTCAAAAACTGAAATACTCACGTGTGGCGATTGGAAAAATTATAACCCGCATGGCCTGATGAACTGGGATCACTGTCTAAAATATCGAAGGAAGGAAGAAACCTCGGAATGACCATGGACTCCGAGCTGTCGATGAATGTCCAAGTAAATAAACTAGCAAGATCAAGCTTTGCTACTATAAAAACGCTGCAACGAATTTTCCCTCATTTGAGATTTCCACACAAGGTCCAAGCTACCATCTCCCTTGTTCTATCCAAACTCGATTACGCCAATAGCCTCTACCACGGATCACCTTTAACGACCATGAAAAGACTACAACGGATTCAGAACTCGGCTGCCAAACTACTCTTGCATATCAAACCACGAGACCACATCTCCCCTGCCTTGAAAGCCCTGCATTGGTTACCGGTTGCCAGAAGATCCACGTTCAAGCTGCTTTGTATTACCCACAAAGCAATACATGGAATAGGACCACTCTTCATCAGGAATAAAATCACCAAACACATTCAACAAAGGAACCTACGATCTAAAGGAGTATCTCGCCTCAAAATCCCACCATACAAGAAAAAAACAATGGGTGGCACATCCTTCTCTGTTCAAGCAGCCAAACTATGGAACTCTTTACCCCCCAACATAAGATCCACCGACAACCACATTATCTTCAGAAAACTACTCAAGATCTGGCTCTTCCCCACATAAGCACCATACGGAAATAGACATTTACAGCATATCCCTCTGTATATAAGCATTTGTTTTCACTATAGATATGTACCTATCTTTGTGTATTACTTTATAAAACATGTAAAACAATTATGTTAAGAGAAGAAAAAAAATATATTAATAATAATAATCATCAATAAATAAAAATCATTTTTGATCTACATGTACATACTTCCATTGTACATCTATGTACCTTCCATGTACTTGAATATGTGTGTCTGTTACTTTTCTCCTGAAAAAACATATCCAATGCACTACCCTATTTCTCATCCTGTGCCTCTATCAATATATTTAATCTAAATATACTTACTTCTTTTATGTATCTATATACTTTTAATATACTTATGGATCTATATATTTATCACTTTCTTCTTATTTAGCATTTCCAATGCACTAGCCTATTTCTCAGCCTATACTTCATTCAATATATCTTCTAGCCCAACCTTCTGACTCCTCTCAAACTTCTTTCTACTACTCCTTCTAATGCACTACCCCTTCTAATGCACTACCCTATCTCTCATCCTATAGATCTATCAATATATCCTCTACATCCACTCTCTTATTTATCCCAAACCCCATACCACTACTATGATCGCCAAAATAACCTTTTTCTAGAGACTCTTGCTCTACCCCTCCTTGCATCATCGGACACCTCGTTTTACTACACCGATCCCCTAAAACAAACATTTCTAAACTCTCCCCTCTGACTCCTTCCCTCCAAAACTCCTTTTTACTCATCCAAAAGCCTCTTCCTACTGCTAAGACTTAAAGAAAAATACAAAAAAAAGAAAAAAATCCTTCACTTTTTTTATCCCTCCACTATCCTTTTTTCAATCAAAATTAACAGACTAACATGTTTCACTTCTCAAATTCCATATTCCATATTCATCTATACTATTATACTGCCCAAATAACTGAATAACATTTCTACTACTCAAATTACTTCATATTTATACTATACTAATTTTCAACACTAATCCTTTATGGGTTCCGGAGTGGCGTGCTACTCGCCAGAAAAGCGTTTCAACGCCCATCAGGGGTAACAAGTGCTATATGAATGCAAATCTTTCTTCCCCTTTTATCCATCCGCTATCCTTCTCACTCCAAGTAACAGACTAATATCCACCACTGAAATTACCTCATATTTCACCATATTAATTCATCACTAATCCTCAATAGGCTCCCTGAATAGCATGCGACAACAAGCGAGCGATAAATAAATACAAACCTTTGTCCTACTCTATCCTTCTGCTATCATTCCAAATCCAAATAACTGATTAACCTATCCACCACTTAAAATGTACTTGCATGTTTCACTATACTAATTCAACACTAATCCTCTGTGGGTCCCGGAGTAGCGTGCTACCCGCCGAAAAAGCGCTTCGACGACTCGTCAGGGGTAGTAAGCGCTATATGAATGCAATTACAATACAATACCTTTGGTGTGTGAAGGGAACCTCCCTGAAAAGGGACTTCACCCTACGCTTGGTTAAGTGGATTACGCTAGAAATTCTGACCTCTCGAAGCTTCTCTAACCCGTGGCTTTTTCTGTGATATGCTTTGAGAGTGGGAAGGTAGCTCACGCTGGTCCTTAAATCTCCCTAAGCCCCCTTTGTTGTACACACACACACACACACACACACACACACACACACATCCCTGTGTGCCATGCCTACAATCCACTGTCCTGGCATAGGTAAGCCACCCCTCTAGCTGGGTGCACTATACCAGTGATGAGGGTACAGGCGCATGAGTCCTGTGCCCCTACAGTGTCTAAGCCAATTCTTAGACACTTTAAGCACATTAATTCAATAAAGAGTATATGGTGCTGGGAGTTTCTCATTACGAACTCCACAGCACCATAGTGGCTTTACTGAAAACTGGGAAGTTTGGTACCAAACTTCTCAGCACATTAAACACACATGGCGCCAGTGTGGGTTTCATGAAAAATGCACTTCGAGGGCATCTTAAAACCGACCTAACTCTAGTGTCCTGGCTAAGTGGCTGCTCTCCAACATTTTTCTGGGCCCCTGGGTTGAGAGCCTGCTGCTCTCGGGGTCTTGAAACAATGCACATCCTGGGACGAGGTGCCAAGCTCCTCCCCCAGGATGGGCATGGTCCACAAAGGAGAAGCTTGAAAGGCTTGCCGCCTTTGTGATCTACTCCAGACATTTACTGCTCCCATCAACTGGCCCCCACCAGTTCTGACCCCCGCTTTGGGTGGGAGAATCGGTGGGAAAACCAAGTTAGGAGAGGTGTGCCCACCTTTGCCAAACCCACCCTTCAGGTGGGGGAGGCGAGCTGAAGCACAACTCTGTCCCTACCATCTTGCAGATGGGGGGGACCCAACAAACTAGAGTGAGGCTTATACTCCCCCCTCCCACTGGAAGGTGATATAATAGGGGATGTACTCGCCCTAAGGAAGGGACCCAGTGGTCCCGACCTGTACCTACTTGTAACGCCCCTATATCTAGTATTTAGGAGCAACACTGAATCATGCTTCCTCATACAAGACAATAGAAAAAGAAGGAACGAAGAAGCCGTGCTGAACTAAGACGATGAGGACGCCCACTGACTTGGCCCCAGCCCTACAAACCTGTCCCAACCTCAAACCGGCTCCAGCAAAATCCTGTCTTGTTCTGCAGCAGCAGCCCCAAAGAACCCAGAGGACCTGCCCTCTCAAACCAAGACTTTGTCTCCTGTGAGCACCGGATTTGCTCACCCACAGGCTCTGGCTCCGGCCAAATCCGCGAGTCTGCACCACTCAGCACCCGACGCCCACTGCCCTAGGTAGAGTGGCCCAACACCGCAAGGAGGTCTCCCCGGCAGTCCTGACCTGAGATCTGGCGATCTCTGACCTGCTTCGAATCTCCAATCGACGCCTTCAGCCCCTTTCTGGAGGATACCCGCTACAGGAGCCGGTAAGAAAAACCCAACGCCTAAAGACACCCCTGCACCTGTCGTCCCATGGCCTTGGGTGACCCAGCTGGCGGTGTTTCAGCATCCCCAGGTATTCCAACTTACCTCTCCAACCGGTGGTCAACTCCAGAAGATCTTCGTCCCTGAGCCTGCAGTGTTTGTTGCAACCGGAGAATCCCCATTGAAATCAACAGAGTACCAGACTCCAAACTAGCACCCAGCCGCACCTGTGCCGCTGTGGGTGCACTTTGTGTGCTACACCGGATCCACCTTTTCCCTAAGCCTAACACCAGGAGCTTTGCTCCCAGAACCTTGTGGCCTGCTCGTGAGTGGCCACCAACCGTAGGCCCTCTATTCCCCTTTGGATAGCATTGGGCCCCAGCACCCGGCCGCTCTAGTGCTGCTGAGGGCGCTTTGAGAGTGCATCCTCGACCCTGGGGAACCCTGGTTCTAACCCCAGAACCCCAACTCCCACAAAGAAGTACTTAACCGTAAACCAAGAAGTTAATTCACTCTCATAGGATTGCATTGGCTGCTTTTCTTTGAAAATTCTTTCAAATGTGGAGTTGGTTTGTATGAAACCTTGAAAAACTGAATATGTGTAAAAAGTGAATTACTTACCTTTTGTCTAGGAAATGTCTGTGTGATATCTATGTATATCACTCTGATTAGCAGAAGTAACTTAAAAAGTAATCCAAGAAGTAACGTGCAGAGTAATCTATAAAGTAACTGAGAAGTAATTTTGAACTGTTGACTTACCTGCATCTCAACCATCTGCCTTTGAACCTGCATTCAACTATAATTCACTACATAAATATTGCAAATTATTATTTCACTTACCTAAACCAGGCCTGGCTTGGTTCTAGAAATAAAATAACTGAATATTTGTTTATACAAACAAATTAGTCCGAGTTCAGTCTTTGAGTGTGTGACATCATTTCTTGCCTGAGTGTGTATAATAAATGCTTGACTCCTTGATAAAGAACACTTGCTCTACTTTAGTATTTACGTGGGTAAACTAAATTGATTTGAAGTGGGTCGGTGCTATTTGGTGGTTCCTCCTGAGTATGAGGAAAATAGAATCAATCCTGTAGCGTTATCCTTAAAGTGAACAACGTCCCCAAATGCACACGTAGGAATATTTGAAAAAACACTTCCCAAACAATTTTGTTAGAGATTCCTTTGAATAAAGTTTTATTTCCTTGAATTCTTTATTTTTTTATGATGTTGTTTTCACATCATTAATTTTCTTTAACACATGTGTCCCTTGCCCTGCCCAATGCATTTAGGGCATTTAGCCCTTCATCAGGGGCTTCGCGTTCTTAAGCATGCCGCTATGATATGTATGGGGTCTTCTCTCGTTATCAAGGCGAAAACAAAAGTCACGTTTTATATGGGCGTTTGTCAAACTCTGTTTCTTAATCAAAATTCAAATAATTCTCCGGATCGTGTCAATGGCGAGAGTAAACCATGCATTTCGGGCATTTAGCCCTTCATCAGGGGCTTTGCGTCCTGTTCAGAAGAATATACACAACATAACAATGAAAAAGAGGGGCGTGGTTTCGGCGCCGACCGGGATGGCTGCGTGAGCGAGTTGCTCCGCGCCGTGTCCCGTCCTTTATCCTGCCACACGTTGCCCCGGATCGCCTGGTGGCCGGGAATGAGGACCGGAGGGGCAGCTGCCCTACTGGGGAAAGTTTGAGCCCGAGCGGAGCCCTGGCTGCTGTGTGCGGGTGGCCGTAGTGCTCGGCTCCCTCCGACGGGCGGACAAAGGCAAGATGGCGGCACAAACTGCGGGATAGCTCCGAAGGCGGAGCGGTGAGGAGCACAGGAGCAGCGGCGGACGCCTGCGGCACCCCGAGCAGCAGTGGATGGTGCGGTGACCCGTCGGAGCGGGCCCCGGATTGTGGAGACGATCGGAGGAGTTGCCGGTGGGAAGGTCCCCCCCTCCCCCCACCCGGGCCCTCGATTGAGGCAAGAGCGGCGCCTGGGAGTGCGCCGGGCCGGCGGAGGCACGGCCGAGCTGTGGGGCCGCTCACCAGCCAGCCGATCCGCAGTGGGGACCGACAGCGCATAGAGGCGTGCAGCAGGCGGCTGGGGCGCTGTGAGAGGGACCGCCCAGGGCGCCCGCGCGTCCCGGATCAAGAGGGGCACGGCAGTGGACCTGGACCTTGCTGGGGGTCCTGCCCGGTGGAGGGCGCAGAGGCGCCGACTTAACGACGAGGTGCTGGGCTGCGCATGGTGTGTTGCAGTGACCAGTGTTGCCGGGGGCAGTGTGCTCGGTGTGCCCTGGGACCCACTCCATTGACTGGCGGCCTTTTCGGCGGAATCTGCTCCCCCTGGCCCTGGTGAGCTTGGCAGACGCTCTGTGGGAGGCTGAGGCGGCTTGGGATGTTCCTTTAAATTGGATACTGTCAACTAGCCAGGTGTGGGGGCAGCTGGCGCCGCGCACCCCCACTTGCCTGGGGATTGGTGGACCTCTCTGGCTGGGACGCTCCGCTGAGCATTCCTGGTGCGCCTAGTCATTCTCCGAGGGGGCGGCTTGAGAGGCTGAATCCCTGCACGCAAGATGGCCGCGAAAGGGAATGGCGCCGCAGAATCGCCTGAAAGGGGAAGCCGGGGATCAGAGGATGCGAGTGGCGGCTTCCCAACGGAGGCCTCAACACAGGAACAGAGGCTGAACCTCCGCCTTGATACTATCCTGGCCGCGATCACTGCTACGAGGGATGAGCTGCGCCAGGACATTGCGCAGGTGGCGTCTGGCCTCGGCCTGCTGAGGGCAGACCACTCCAAATTATCTGACCGTGTGAAATCCAATGAACTACTGCTTCAGGAGCTGAAACCGGCGGTGGTTACGGCGGAGCATAAAATCGATGACGTTATCCGTCGACTAACGAATCTGGAGCGCCGCGCGGAGGACGCGGAAGGCCGCAACCGCCGGAACAACGTGCGGGTGGTGGGGCTACCAGAGAAAATTGAGAAAGGCGATGCGATAACCTACTTGGAGGACTGGTTCCGCACAGTGGTGGCGCCGGAGGGCCTCTCCCCCTTCTTCTCCCTGGAAAGAGCGCATAGGGTGCCCGCGAGGCCTCCTCTGGAGGGCCGACCACCTTGGCCGATGGTGGCCAGACTACTGCACTATAAAGACCGAGATCTGCTGATCCAAAGGGCGAGAGATCGTGGGCCCTTCCAGGTGGACAACAGTAAGGTGACGATCTTTCCGGACTATACGCAGGAGGTGCAGAGGAATAGGGCCTCTTTTTTGCCGGTGAAAAAAAAACTGAGAGAGGAAGGGGTTCAATACTCCTTGCTTTTCCCGGCCAAGCTGCGGGTCATCGTTGATGAGAGGACGCACTTTTTTCAAACGCCTGACGAAGCGTGGTCCTGGCTGGAACTATATCGCGCAGGAACGGATCGGGCTCATAGGCCCGCCAGGGAACGAGAACAGCCGGTCAGGGTCAGGAAGTCGCAGCGCATCCGCTCCAGGAATAGGCGCCAACGGGCCGAGCGCGAGGCGCAAATACTTGCAGATCGAAAGAGTGCGTTGGAGGCCACGGCGACCATCACGGGCTCACAACGAGATGACGCCTCCAGGGGCTCGGCTTCGGAGGACGACGGTGAGGATGAGAAGACCGGCGAGGAAGATTTGGAGGGGGGGGGAGCGCAGGGGCCAGAGGTTACCCCGCAGACATCGGATGGTATCTTTAATGGATGAGGTTCGTGGTTGCTGAACTTTTATCGGGTCTGGCTGCTCCTGCCCTCTTTTGGACTGCCAGGTATGGGGCTGCATTAGCAGCATGGGACTGTAGGCGCGGGGTGGCTGCTCTGTCGTCCTGGCTCGGGGCTCCATAGCCCTCTTTAGACCCTTAAGGTCTTCTGTGGTGTCGACCACAGATTAGTGTGATGTGTTGGGTGTTTGAGGTTTGGAACGGGGCTGAAGCTGGGTTACTAGGCCCTGTCCTGGGGAGGGGAGGAGTGGGAGTTGTGGGGTGTGTTTTACAGGGGTTGTTCAATTGCTGCAATGCGGGTCACAGTTCTTGGCGAGCGCCACTGTTGGGATTGATGCTCTATGGGGACGTTGCCTAATTTGAAATGTGTCACATGGAATGTCCGGGGAATTCGAACTATGGTTAAGCGCCATAAGGTGCATGCCTACTTGGTGAGGCGGGGAGTTCAGATAGCGATGCTTCAAGAGACCCACCTGACGCAGCTGGAGTGTGGGGCGTTGCAGAGGAGGTGGCGGGGTCAGGTGTTCGGCACGACTTACTCGGCGTTCGCCAGAGGGGTGTTAATATGGGTCAGGGCGGGCACGCCGTTCCAGGTCACGAGTCAGAAGATTGATCCGGAGGGTCGTTATGTGGTGGTGGAGGGGAGGCTGTGTGGTAGGGAAGTGGTGCTGTGTAACATCTATGCCCCCAATGTTGATCAAGCCCATTTTTTTGAGGGATTGTCGCGCTCACTGGCGTATTATTTGGCGGGCCCGATATTGCTGGCGGGGGATTTTAACTCTATCTCGGATGTGCTGTTGGACAGGTCGCACCCACCCTTAGCTGACTCACCAGTGCGCAGACTTGCAACTCATAGGCGGGACTGGCAGGAGAGGTGGGGCTTGGTGGATGTCTGGCGGGCGCAGCACCCTGAAACTCGAGATTACTCTTATCACTCTGCCCTGCATGATCTGCATGTTCGACTGGATTCAGTGCTGTGTTGCGAGTCTCTGGCGCCGATGGTGACTCACTCTGAATATTTGGCTAGAACCATCTCGGACCATAACCCTCTGCTGATTTCTGTACAATGGCAGCTGGCGAGATCGGCGGTCCCTTCATGGAGACTTCGCCCGGAGACGCTGGAGGATCCGGCGTTCTGTGACACGGTCCGACAGGGTATAGACGAATACTTCACGGCTAATGCTGGGTCGACAGAGACTAGAGCGAATGAATGGGATGCGATGAAAGTGGTGGTGAGGGGGGTATGTATGGGTCGGTTTCTGACTGTGAGAGGTACAGTGCTGAATGACCTCGCGAAGGCAGAGGCAGTGTTGAGAGGGGTGGAGCGGCGGCGGCCCGAGCGGCCGGAGCTGCAGGATAGCCTGTTGCGTGCTAGGGAGGCGGTGGCGACGGAGACAGAGAGACTGCGGTGCTATGATTATAAGTTGTATGCGGTGAAAGTGCATGACGAGCGGGATAAAGTGGGCACGCTCCTTGCGAAGTTGGCTGATCCGAACCCTAGAGGATGTCCGGTTATGAGTGTGCGCCAGGAGGATGGGGAGGTGATCTATTCGCAATCGGTGGTCCTGGGGCGCTTTCAGTCCTACTATGCGAACCTATACGCCAGCCACCTCGAAGTGAATGCCGCGGATATTGGCGCTTATTTGGCTCGGATCCCTCTACCGGTGTTAGATGAGGAGGATGCGCGGGATCTGGGGGGCCCAGTCACTCTAGCAGAAATCAGAGGAGCGATTAGTCATATGGCGCGCAACAAAACCCCTGGGGTGGATGGGTTGCCGATCGAGTTCTACGCCAAATTTATGGATGTGTTGGCCCCCAGACTGCAGGTTGTGTTTGCGGAGGCGGAACAATTAGGGCGGTTGCCTGACTCTATGACGGAGGCGCTGGTGGTGCCCCTGCTGAAGCCGGGCAGGGATGCATTGGATGTTTCTTCCTTTCGTCCGTTGTCTATGCTGACTGTAGATTATAAGATCTTGAGCCGCATCCTGGCCACCCGGCTCCTCCCACTGATGACCTCTTTGGTGCATAGGGATCAGGCGGGATTCATTCCCTCGAGGAGCACTTCAATGAACATCCGCCGGCTGATTGGGGTTATTGATAGTGCTGCCCTGGCAGATCCAGGCCCGGTAGTGCTGACGGTGGATATTGAGAAGGCGTTTGATAGTTTGGAATGGGATTTTTTGGATGGTGTGCTGTTGGAAGTTCGGAGTTGGGGAGGGGTTCCGGAGCTGGACGAAAGTGCTCTATTCTTCGGCTAAGGCGAGAGTGCGGTTAGGGACCTTGGTGTCCTCGGTTTATCCGGTCTGCAGGGGCACGAGGCAGGGCTGCTCGCTATCTCCGTTGCTCTTTGCTTTAGCAGTGGAACCGCTGGCGGCTCAGGCGAGGCAGGGAATTGTTTTTGAAGGGATTGCGCTGGGGCTCGACTCGCATTATATTTCACTGTATGCCGACGACTTGCTATTGTATCTGGCAGACTCTGGGAGGGCTCTTGAGGGTGCGGTGGACATGCTGGACAGGTTCGGGAAGCTCTCGGGCCTCAGGGTGAACTGGACTAAGACTTGTGTGTTTCCGCTGCGGAAGACCACGCGCTGCCCCCAGCTCACGAGGCCGGTAGTGTGGGAGCCCTCTTGTTTTGTTTATTTAGGAGTGCGTATATACCATGACACGGCGGACCTCCTTGAGGGGAACGTGGGGCGCTGCATTAGGGCGCTACGAGGCAGTATGGACTTTTGGGCCTCTCTCCCGCTATCTGTACTGGGCCGTGTGGCGCTGTTGAAAATGGTGGCACTCCCGAGGCTCCTTTATTATTTTAGAACACTGCCGGTGTGGATCCCGCAGGGTGTCTTTCGGGAGTTGAGGGCATTGGTGACCGGCTTTCTATGGGGCCGCGGCCGCAGACGAGTGGCATTGACCACCCTGATGAGACCCAAGTGTGAGGGAGGGGTGGCAGTCCCCGACTATGAGCTATACTATCTGGCAGCGCAGCTCCAGGTCCTGACGCAGAACGTGGCCAGAGAGTTCAGGGGGCCTGAGGATGGCCGGGAGGTTGGCATTCGGAGGTACGTCTTGTCCTCTATTGTGATGCAACAGAAACTGGCCAGTAGGGACCTCACGATGGAGGAATGGACGCTCAGGTTATGTTGGAACAGGTACCTGAAGAGGGCTGGGAAGCGCCGACCGTACGCGCCTGAGATTCCGATGGGAATGCTTACGGCCTTACCGCATGGGGGTGATTGGTCCCAATTGTTAGAGTGGGAGGACCTGGGATTACAGATGGTAGGTGACCTTTATGTGGACGGGGCGCTGGCCCCGTTCCAGACCTTGCAGGAGCAATTCGGCCTGCCGAGTGGTACCTTCCTGTTGCACGCGGCGGTTATTACGGCCCTGCAGAGGCACTGGGGGGGCGGATTGACGGAGCCGGAGGTGACGACGGTGTGCCAATATGTAGTGATGGCCGCGGGCACCGTTAAGGCGGTGACCTGCCTCCACAATAAGATGTTACATGACGGCCTAGCCCCGTTGGCTGAACTGAAATCGCGTTGGGAGACCAGCATTGGCAGGCAAATCCCGGACTCGGTATGGGGTCAGGTGCTCCACAGGACCTGGAAGGAGACGAGGAATGCGAGATTCCAACAGGTGCATTATTTTGTGCTCCATAGGGCATATTTGACCCCGGAGAGGTTGCGGCGACATTTCCAGGTGCTTGATGCCATGTGCCCGCGATGTCTAGAACCAGAGGTGGACCTTGACCATATGCTGTGGGGTTGCCCGAAATTGGGGGACTACTGGTCTGAGATTGGGGACCTCTTGAATGCAGTCACAGAGCGGGAGGTAGATTTCGACATGGCCACATGTCTCCTTCTTTGGTTCCCGCATACTAAAAAGACCAAGGTCACGAGCAAATTCATTGGGTTGGGACTGATACTGGCACAGCGTGAGATCACGTGGCATTGGAAGTCTAAGGAGGGGCCGTCTGCACGGAGGTGGAGGAATGAATTGGTGAGGTGGTCGAGCTGTGAGAGTGTGTTACGAATGCGCCAGGCGACTAGGGCTGGCAACGAGAAATGCTTGGAACTGGCGCGGTCCTGGGAGCTGGTGGTGCAGGCATTGAGAGATTATCTCACCGAAAGCGAGGACACTGATTAGTTATACCCAAGGGTTCCGTGTGGCTGCTTGCTTATCGAAGTTTTCTGATAGTTGTCACCCGGGAGCAGTAAGGAGATGGTGGATCCCGCATTAGCAGCAGTTGGGGGGGGGGTGGGCACTGGGAGGGAGTTGTATGGAGGGGTGGTTTGCCAACTAGCGGCAACCTCCTAGACAGGACTGGCCCAGGATAGTACTGGAGAGGCTTTAGTAACATGACATTAGTGTGGCCTGGGCTCTGATGGAGAATGAGGTTTGGTTGTTGTGGGATAAAAGCGGAAACGAAGTGTTATACTTGACCTGTGTCCCGAATAGGGCATGCACCGGGGTACCTCCAGTGTATTGATTTATTGCTGCGCCGCCCAGCCTCCGGGATGTGGGCCGATCGGCTGTGTACTGTATGATTATTGCACTGTGTGATGGGGACTGTTGGTGCACGGGTTGGTTTGTTGGATGTTTTTCTTCCTGACTCCGCAATAAAAATATATTTAAAAAAAAAAAACA
The DNA here is from genome assembly GCF_964261635.1 of Lissotriton helveticus. Lineage (NCBI taxonomy): Eukaryota > Metazoa > Chordata > Amphibia > Caudata > Salamandridae > Lissotriton > Lissotriton helveticus. The sequence continues at coordinate 1,985,792,045 of NC_136065.1, forward strand.
TAACAATGAAAAATTGTCATTAAGCATATCATTGCTCATTTAAAAAAACTTTTAAACATATGACTGTGTTGGGCACACAACATCATGTGAAAACATCATGAAAAAATAAAGAATTCAAAGAAATAAAACTTTATTCAAAGGAATCTCTAACAAAATTGTTTGCGAAGTGTTTTTTCAAATATTACCACTACGTGTGTATTTGGGGACGTTGTTCACTTTAGGGGTAACGCTACAGGATTGATATAATAAATGCTTAACACTACTCTCTGAAAAAGCCTTACTGCACGCCCACACTACCACAAAGAGAGAGTAAGGTATTATCATCTTTTTCCTCTTCCTACCTTTGGGGTTCTACTGGACTCCGTGCACACTATACCTTACTTTGGTATAGTACACAGAGTCCGCTTCCAACAAGTACCCATTAATAGTCTTAGAAATCTGAGTGATAAAACGTTTATGGACTTCATCTCTGCAGTCCATGATCACTCATGCCTTCTCAGTATTCTTCCTTGGATGGGCTAGTTAGTAAATTGCACCTAGACTAAATCCCTTCTGCATCTGGTTTTATTATACCACCAACGCATCAGATCCACCAAAAGGACCTTAATCCAAAACAAAATCCTTGCCAACGCCAGCAACTCCAAGGAACTCTTCAGCGTCATCCAGGAATTCACCAAACCCCCTAGGGAAACCACGGACATTACCCCTTCCCAGGACCTCTGCAACAAACTCGGTCACACTTCCATCCGAAGATCAAGGGCACTACGACAACTGACTCCGAAACCTCTCCATCCTCCAGCAACACCAGCCAACCCGCAATCTGCTACTGGACCCAAGTCACCACCGAAGACACCGCATCAACCATGAAGGGCATCCACTCAGGAGCCCCCACTGACCCCTGCCAATCTTCCACAGAGCCGCCGCCCATTGCTCAAGAACTACGACGCACCATCAACGCCACCTTAGAAACTGGTATCTTTCCCGAAGACTGGAAAAGCACAGAAGTCAGACCTCTACCCAAGAAGCCTTCAGCAGATTCCATGGACCTCAAGAACTACAACCCATCTCCCTCCTCCCCTTCACGGCCAAAGTCACAAAAAGACCATCAACGTCCAACTAACGAAATTCATTGAAGAAAACTCCATCCTCCACACCCCCCAATAGGGAGTCAGCAGCAACCACAGCACCGAGACCGCCCTACTCGCCGCCACAGAAGACATCCGCACCCTCCTCGACAAAGGACATACCGCAGCCCTGATCCTACTCGACCTCTCTGCAGCCTTCGACACCCTCTCCCACCGCACACTCACTGCCAGACCATGAAGCCGGCATACAGGGGACGGCTCTTGACTGGCTCAGCTTTTCCTCGCCGACAGAACCCAAACAATCAGACTTCCACCATTCCTCTCTGAACCCCACAGAAATCGATTGCAGAGAACCCCAAGGATAGTCGCTGAGCCCCATGCTCTTCAACATCTACATGGCACCCCTTGCCGCCATCGTCAGACAGCACAGACTGAGCACAGTATCCTACTCCGAAAAAACGGAGGTGTTGGTCTTTGGGAAGAGTTAAAATCCGTGGTCGAGCGAGTGGTGGCCTTCTACTCTTGGCATCTGCCCCACTCCCTCCCCTTCCGCCAGAAATCTTGGAGTATTATTTGACACCTCGCTCTCTATGTCCCTGCAAGTCAACAGGACCGTGGCCACCTGCTGGGGCGTGATCAGGACGCTCAATAAAATCCGCGGTTACCTATCCCCCGAGGCGCGTAAACAGGTTGCAGTCGCCCTGGTTGGCTCAAGGCTGGATTACTGCAACTCCCTGTACATGGAAGCCAATAAAGGTCTGATACATCGTCTGCAGATTCTCCAGAACGCTGCAGCACGCTTTGTTTTGGATCTCCCGAAAGCATCTTCAGCCACCTTAGCCAGGAAGGAGCTTCACTGGCTCCCGGTGCAGCACAGAATTGCTTTTAAAATTCTCTGTCTGACCCACAGAGCATTGAAGGAGGGTCCTGCCAGTGCTATCTGATCTCTTCTTATGCGTTATGTCCCCACAAGAAACCTCCGATCTGCGGGACTCTGTCAACTGGTTGTTCCTCGTTTCAAATTTGCCAGATGGGGCGCCAGAGCTTTTTCCGTGGTTGCTCCGCAGCTGTGGAACTCCATTCCCACAGAAATAAAAACGCTCCCGACTATCGAGTCCTTCAAAAAGGCTCTCAAAACCTACTTTTTTAAGAGGGCCTACCCATGAGCAAATAGGACTTCGTAGTTTTGCTAGCTTCTGCATTTGATTAGGCGCCTTGACGCCCATTGGGCTAAGTCCGCGCATCTACAAGAACTGTTTCATTCATTCATTCATACGCCGACGACACAGCTCATCCTCTCCCTCCCCAAGAATCCCATCACCACCAGACTCCACTTCGAGGAAGGAATGAAAGACGTTTCATCCTGGATGAGCAGCAGCTGCCTGAAGCTCAACTCCGACAAGACAGAGATCCTCGTCCTTGGACTCTCCCCCGTCTGCATGGGACAACTCCTGGTGGCCGGCAGCCCTCCACCGACCATGCCTGAAACCTCAGCATCGTACTCTACTCCTCCCTCTTCATGACCTGACTGGTCAACACAGTCGCCTCCACCTGCTTCAACTCCCTCCGCATCCTTCGAAAGGCCTTCAAATGGACCCCCCTCCCCTTGAATCAAGGAAGACAGTCACCCACGCACTCATAACCAGCATACTGAACTACGGAAACGCCCTCTACGCTGGGATCAACAAGTCTCTGCTCCACAAACTCCAGACCATCTAGAACACCGCAGCCAGACTCGTCCTCGACATTCCCTGACACAAACACATCACCCAGCACCTGCGTAACCTCCGCTGGCTCCCTGTAGAGAAAAGCTTAAACTTCAAGATACTCGCCCATGCCTACAAATGCCTCCACAACACCGGACCCCAATACCTCAACAATAGAATCTCCTTGCTATTATCCAAGAGGAACCTCCTATCTGCCGACCTATTCTTCACCGAACCCCCGAGCATCTGCAGAGCAATAACGGGGTGAAAGAACGTTCTCCTACATCGCGGCCAAGACCTGGAATGGGCTGCAGATTAACATCAGACGCGCCCCCACCCTGCACATCTTCAGGACAACCCTAAAGACCTGGCTTTTCGACTGACCAGAGCTGCCCCCCTTCCCTACCTCCCCCAGCGCTTTGAGACCCTTACGGGTGAGTAGCGCGCTTATAATTTCCCTGATTGATTGACTGATTATGCCTCAATGTTGATATCAGAACTGGCACTCAGAGAAGTTGAGCCACAATGAAAACACAATTGTCTTGATCTATAGTAGATGCCAGGGCTGCTTACCAGTTCTTCAATCTACTGTGAGGATTTTCTGGGGTATGAAAGAACAAAAATCACAGGAGCAGAAAGCCCAAGTTACTGTGCATACAATCTGTCGTACACTGTTTGCACACTCAGTTGAAAAATCTACTGGTGTCCACTCTTCCTTCTACACTTCCTGCAGTGACACAAAGCACCGAGGCCCTGGCAGACAAACAGATCTTTGGGTCCTGTGGCCGAATATGATCTTGTTTATCACCTTGCATGCTTGAGGCACGGTGCTCCTGTGCTCATGACGAGCTCAGCTCGTCATGAGCCGTGGAATGTTCACACGCGGGGATAATTCCCCTGCTGTGCTGAACGTTCCACGAAAACTGGAGCACTGTGCCTCATGACGAGCTGAGCTCGTCATGAGCATGGGGGCGCTGTGCGTGCCCCCCGCCCCCCAGCACAGCGGGGGAATTACCCCTGCAGCGAAGGGGTTAAAAAGTGTTATGGCATGTGTTCTGCTACCATGCATTGAGATTAGTTGTCCAAGCTATACAGCTCAATCATTGGAGACTAAATATTACTGACTGCTTGTGTGAGTAGTTTTTACTAATTAGATTACCGATTTGTCCAAGTTAACCCCAAGGAAGAAAAACTCTGAAGATGCCCTAACTGTTTGTTTGGGTAGTAGAAGGAGGTGAAGGGTCTTGATTATTGACTTTGAGAGTACGATCTACATAGGTGTCAAATTCAACTAAAAATCGCCAAAAAATAAATAAACTAGCACATTTTTTACAGGGAGAAAATGAGGGGGAGTACAGTGAGGAAGAAGAGCCTGTGAAGGTTATCTTGAAACGGGAGAACATCACCAATGAAGAGCCTGCTTCCAAAGAAAAGGAACCCCAGGAGAAGGGGGAGAAGAAAGGCACAATTACAGATGAAAGACAGAGTGGCGATGGGCAGGTATGTTGTTTCTATGACCCTCCTTTTGACTTGGATGTCGAAGTTTGTTGTAATGTTATGAGCCGGACCTCGAGAAATGACGGAGAGGCAAGGGTTGTGAGGTTGGAGGAGTTACAGGAGAAGCTACAGGAATGTTCCGGGGGAGGGGGTAGTAGCCTAACACTGATCACCCTTTTGCAGATTGTCCCTCAGCCTCAATAAGACACATTGATACAGCAAGGAAAAACGTTTTTAGCTCCCACGCAGTTGACCAGACCTTTTAACTCCTTCATTGTCGGTTATTGGTAAACACGATAAATAGCCTATTTAGCATCACTTTATGCTATTTCATTGGGTAATACTTCTAAACAGAGTACCCTGAGTTCAATGTAATATTTATGGGAACTTGGAGATACTAGTAAGTTGTAAGAAATAAACTCCTAGAGAAGCAAATCGATCTTCCAAGAAGGAAACCACTGTCAGACTCATCCTTTAGTACCTATAATAGCTGTGTCATTGGCAAAGTTATGGGAATCAGTGTCTTGGCTTGTTATTAACCTCCTTTCCTAAGAGCTGCCCAACATTTTGGCCTCAAGGCTTTGTTCACATCTATTCTTACATGGGAGAGCCCTTGGAATTGTATTGCTTGCAGACCATGAACGTTTAGAAACAAACTGGCTTTGTGTTTGTACCACTGTCCACAGAGCAGAGTAAAACCTCTAAATGGTCTGTGTTGGGGGGGCTTGGACTACTTTAGCTATTTAAGGCTTATTTGGACACCTTTTTGGTGTATTAATATTGAAACAATCGGATATTTATTTAGCCCCGAAGTTCCTTAAGATAAAGCTTAAGTTACCTCCGTCTACACACTACCCTTCACTCTAATTTATCATGCATTCCAAGGTTTGCTTATATGGTTACACCCTTGCCTGTCTGCTGTTTGAGGGGCTAAAAGTCTTTCTGGAATACATTGGATTTATGTGGTTCTCTTCATCATGTCTGTAGTGTGCAACATTCCTGCAGACTTTATGAAATGCCTCTACATTTCTTTGGAAGAGGGGGTGTTGGTGGAGGGGGGTTTGAGTGTCTTGTTGTTTTGTCGGTATCTGGCCTTAAGCAATGAAATCTGTAAATGCACCTGTGCAAACATGAATCTGTGCTTGGATCAGCATGTATCAAATTAACTAATGGATGTATTGTGAATATGGCTCTGTTTTCCCTCTACCAAAACCAACTTCTTACCCATTCTTGGAGATGGATAAAGAAAGAGTGCTGAAAACTCTTCTTTTTATTTTGCACTACAAAGCAGGTTAGGTCACGTAGATTTTACCTTAGAATTTTTTTTTTTTTTTTTTGTGTAAGACCTTTATTGCACATTTAAATCAAGACACAGTTGAATGCCTACAACCTCTGGGGCCGGCCTCAAACATTTCAGCGATAATGGTGGAAATTGGAAATTTACACAGCCGTTTAGCCGGCATCCCTGAGGCCCGGCGGCAACTATTCCATGCGTGCATCTTTACATTGGCAATTTTGTCGGAAGTCACAAAGGTCTGCATTTTAACCGTAGAACCAAACATTACCAAACAAGAAGAGCACAGCTATCAAATACAACCACAAAGTGTACCCAGAGGGTAGACAGATCCATAGGTGTCATCAAAACATCTGAACATTAGTGACGTAGTCCACAACCCCTCCCGGCTCCCCCCTTTCAAGCAACAGCATGCGTCCACCAAGGCCAGCGAACTCCTCAGCACACACTCCCTCGTTAAAATTTCAAAACTCAATCCGACAAACCCTCATCCAAATCATTTCCCGGAGGTTCGCAGATGTCTCCCCTGTACTTGTTCCACGCCCCCCAGATCAGACCCCATTTCCTGGGGCAGCCTCTCCGGACAAACACCGCCCTCTCCGCCACCATTGCGTCATCCATATCGCTGCACCAATCCCTCAGCCTGGGCACCACAGGTGATCCCCACAATTTAGCCACATTACGCTTCGCAACCATCAGGCCCAACACCACCCAGTCCCGCTGCCGATGGGTCAAGTCCGTGGCCTCCCAAATGTTCAGCAAGCAGCAGCGCGGGTCTAACTGCAGGGAAACATTCACAGTCTGGGAAATAGTGCGGAACACTGCTGTCCAATACCCTGCCAGCCTCCCGCAATCCCAAATGGTGTGGAAGAATGTCCCCCGCTCTCCGCATCCGCGGAGGCAGTACTCCTGATCAGCCCTTCCTATTTTGTATAGAACCGTCCGGGTATAGTACGTACGGTGCAGGACTTTTAACTGCACCAGCTTAAGCCTGGACGGAATCGCCGATTCGCAAGGTGATGAGAGAGCCTCCTGCCACTCCGAGTCATCAAGGTCCCCTATGTCCGCTACCCAACTGGAGCGCAATTTGGACAATAAGTCAGGGAGATTGTTAACTAGTTTCCTGTACGTGTATGAAGTGGCTTTTTGGGGCATGTGCTCGGTCAGCAAGCGGTCCTCAAGAGGGGTAGATTCCTGCAGAGACTCATCTGCCGGAATGGCCGCCCTCAGTGCGTGCCGTATCTGCATGAATCTGTATCGTTCGGATTCTCCCATACCATATTTGGCCTGTAAGAACCCAAAATCCACGATTCTGTGATTTTTCCAGAGGTCCCCCACCACTGAAATTCCAATGTCGTCCCATGCCTTAAACCCTTTGGTATTGCCCATGTAACCCAACCTGTGTGAGTCCCATAGGGGCGTCATCTGTGTAACAGTGTGTGCGCAGTGCAAGTGCCTGTGTGCTTTATACCAGAGTTGGATCGTGTGACGTGTCGGGCCCTGTAGCCCTGACGGGACGTTGCGGCTATAGAGGTTCCTCAGCAGACCCCTGGGTTCGATATTCTGCCTGTCCGCCATGTAGGCTGGGTCTGTGTGTGGAACATGTAGCCAGTAGTTGATCTGTTTAAGGTGGGCAGCCCAGTAATACAGTTCAATACTAGGGAGCGCTATCCCCCCATCGTACCAGTCCCGCACCAGCTTGCTCTGCGCAATGCGGGCCGGCTTTCCATCCCAGAGCAGATTAGAGATTGCCGCCGAGATGGCCTTAAAGTAGGCGGGGGGCACCGGAAACGGCATATTCTCCAGGAGGTACAAAAAACGAGGCAGAGCCATCATTTTGAACAGGGCAGCTTTGCCCAAAAGAGTAAGCGGAAGGGAGCGCCACACCCTGACATCCCGAACCAACCGCTCCAGGGGGGGTCTCAGGTTCAAAGTATGGAAGACGTCTGGACTAGGAGTAATGTAAACCCCCAGATATTTAAAGGGGGCAGTAGTGTACGCTAACGGACAGCCCCTCGGAAGTGGGGGGGGGTGGCCAGCAAGAACGAATAGCACCGACTTCGCCCAGTTAATCCTATAGCCGGATACCCTCCCGAACTTCTCGCAGACATTGAGCAGTTCCGGGACAGATTTCCGCGGGGCGGTGAGGTAGAGCAGGACATCGTCGGCGTAGAGCGATATCCGATCTTCCCACGTTGGTGACCACTGGATACCCTTAATTGAGGGTTCCCATCTCACCCAAATCGCCAATGGCTCAAGGACTAACGTAAACAACAGAGGAGACAACGGACAACCTTGTCTCGTCCCACGCCCAAGCGGGAAGGTCCTAGAGATGTGGCCATTTGCCACAACCTGCGCGAGGGGGCTAGTATATAGAAGGCGGACCCACGCACAAAAGCGAGGCCCAAAGCCCATGCGTCGGAGCACCGCGAAGAGATAAGGCCACTCCACCGTATCGAACGCCATAGTGGCGTCCAGGGAGAGCAGTACCGCTGGTTCCCGTATAGTCTCCTTGCGAGCCAGGACCGCCTGTAAACGCCGCAAATTATGCGAGGTATTGCGATTCTGCATGAAGCCGGACTGGTCCGGGTGAATTAGAGTGGCAAGATGGGGGGTCAATCGCAACGCCAATAACTTGGCAAGTATCTTTGGCTCCGCGTTGAGCAGGGAAATGGGGCGGTAGGAAGTACATTCCTCCGCCGCCTTACCGGGTTTATGGATCGGGATGATAGCGGCCAGGCGCTGTTCACTCGGCAGCATTCCCAATTCTAGGCTGTCCTCGAGCATGGTGAGAAGATGGGGGGCAGTCGTCTGGGACGTCAGTTTGTACAATTCCACCGGGATGCCGTTGGGTCCCAGGGCTTTCCCAGACGCCAACGCCTCTGTCGCGTCCCTCACTTCCTGCACGGTAACATCGGCCTCTAACAAGAGTGCCTCTTCCGGCGAGAGACAGGGGATCGTCAGATCCTTGATGTAGTCGTAGGCCTCCTCCGTCGTGAACCCCGCCTGAGGAGCGTAGATAGCTTCATAATGATCCGCCAGCAGGTCGACAATAACCCCGGGGTCAGAGGTCGCCCGTCCGTCAGGCAGTGTCAGTTGAGCAATAACCCTGCCAGCCCGCTCCTTTTTATCGAGCCAGGCCAACATCTTTCCCGCTTTATCGCCCAGTTCGTACACTCTATGGCGGGTGGCCTGGAGTGACGCCCTAACCGATTCTCGCTGGTACGCCATCCATTCTACTCGGCACAGCCGGACCGCTTGGGCAGCTCCCAGAGATGGATTGGATTCCTGTCTAGAGATGGCCACTGTGAGGGCCTCCTCCAGGGCGCAGAGTTCCTGCTGTTGTGTCCTTTACCTTAGAATTTAGTGCATGTGAGACACTCAAGTTAGTTTAAAATCCTGTTAATATATGTTAAGGTCGGGCTATTGCATCATGACAAAACATTCTAAATCTGTGATACACAGCCCTGAAATCTATGTGCAAGATGGTTTGTGATCCTTCCTCTGTGTTGTTTTCTATAGCTTTTCGATCTTTTCTAGAGGGGTAAACTAATTTAGAAATCTGGGTGCAGTGTCTAGGGCTAACTGTGAAAAGGCTAGTCAGCTCTCTTCTACAGTGTTGTGTTAAGAACATTATTGTGTTTTGTTTTTCCAGGAGAGCACAGAAAATGATGAGAATAAGGCTACCAAGAAATCCCAAAAGCTGGATGATGATGAGGATCGAAAGAACCCAGCATACATTCCCCGCAAAGGACTTTTCTTTGAACACGATCTTCGGGGGCAGATCCAGGAGGAAGAAGTCAGGTATTGGTGTTGCAGAACTTCTAATTTGTCTATGAACGGGTAGTTTTGCAGAGCGTGCCTCTTCTAGATTCACATAATGGGCATTATTCCACCCACTACTTTTTGGGTCCGGAAGTCTTTATAGCAAACATATTTTATCTTTTTAGGTCTCGCGCCTGCGACGCATATGGCGAAGCCATATGCATCGCGCAGGCGCGATACTATAGCTGTGGAGTCTGCTTCCCAGGAGACAGAGACTGGCGCGCGCACGCTCTGGAAAGCGATCGGAGCCGGCCGCGCGCGCGCGTTCCCAATCTCCTGTCTCTCTGGTTCTCACTCCTGCTGGACGTCCCACAAACCCTCCCTTGCTCCCGCCGCTTTCCCTCCCTGCGCGATGCTCTTTTAACAGCCTGTGCTGCGAGAGACCGGCACACGCAGGCTGCTCTCCGGAGCTCCGAACCCTCCCTCGCTCCCGCCGCTTCCCCTGCGCGATGCTCTTTTAACAGCCTGTGCTGCGAGAGACCGGCACACGCAGGCTGCTCTCCGGAGCTCCGAACCCTCCCTCGCTCCCGCCGCTTCCCCTGCGCGATGCTCTTTTAACAGCCTGTGCTGCGAGAGACCGGCACACGCAGGCTGCTCTCCGGAGCTCCGAACCCTCCCTCGCTCCCGCCGCTTCCCCTGCGCGATGCTCTTTTAACAGCCTGTGCTGCGAGAGACCGGCACACGCAGGCTGCTCTCCGGAGCTCCGCAGCTCCTGCCTCCGCCCCTGGTCCTGCCCTGCCCCGCAGCCCATGGATCACCCACCGCATGCAGAGGTGGCTGGCGGGCCCGTGCCGGAGTCACCACAGCCGGAGAGCAGGGGCTCTGGAGAGGTCCACGCCAACCACCGGGCCGAGCTGAGCGCTGGACAACTCCTCATGTGGATCGACACGGCCGCCTGCCTGACCGGTGAGAACTGCGCCCGCGGGGGGCGCTGCGCGCACTGTCCGCGGTGCTACCTGCTGCTGACCTACTCTCAAATGATATCCTGAGCCTCTGACCGGCATTTCTGACAATGCGCTGATACACCCCATACTAGCACTCAGTGATACATTTAATTATACAATGCCCGTTGGTATGCCACTTGCTATACGCATCGAATAAAACTACTTCTGCACGGTGATCCGTTTAACAAAATTGCATTCTATTCCCAAAGCTCCTATACATTTAATGACTAAATTTAATGACCCGGTGGTTTCATGCCGATGCCACCGTTGAGTAGCTGACATTCCACCGTCACGATGACCCCGGCCCGTGCAGACAGGTTTAATATGTTAATGGTTGTGGCGCAGTAACACTTCGAACCGCACGCTGACACGTTTCAAGACCGGCTGCTTATTTTGATGGCCTTATGATGCATTGAGGACATGGCGAGTCTGATAGAGACCTGCTGAGGAGTTAAAGCTGCCAGCTGTAATGGGCCTGTTATTTGTAGTGACACGCTGATATATTTTTAATACTATGCTAATAAGTTTAGTGGTATGCGGAGACATTTAATCTCATGTCGCTACGCGTATCTACATACCGATAGCCTTATTGAAATGCTGACATTTTTAATAACATGCTGATTAGGTTAACTGAATGCTAACACGCTATTCTATTTTTTATGCCGAAACATATCTAGTGGTTTAATAACCTCTTTCTTCAAACAAGCATCGATGGGAAAGAGACTTCCAAAACATTTACTTTCTGTTGCTACCCTGCTTACTGAATCGGTGACAGGCGTGGCGAAGCTGCTGAAACTCTAGGTTTGGCTTCAAAAGTTATCCACTTAAGGCCCCCCACCCCACACTGTGTGAAGCTGCACCTGCAAGCTAGCTACGTTTTCGAGCTTCAGCGGGTCACGCAATGCGGACAGAGCTATCTTCATAGCCAATATGAGGGAAAGAAGTGAAAAACTGTGCAGTTTAAACATATTAGACAAACCCAATGTGATTATGATTGAAAGATTGCAGTCTGTGGATACCCCTGTTTCCCACTCGGCTTTGTTTGGTGGCGGGCCTAGTTGCTGAGGCCATATTGGTAATGGGCCGTGGTTGACCCATTAGCTGCATATGAATATATCTATTTGTGATGTTTATTTATTTGTGATTAGAGATCTTTGTTTATTTGACCACTTTAGGTATCGTCCATCTAAGTATGCATCAAAGTCAGATATGTTTTGATACTTGAATAAGATTTGTGTATTATCTGCATAACAGTAATAGTTGTATTTGAAGCAGGAGAGTAGGTCGGGTGGAGAGCAAAGGCAAGAGTTACAGATGAAGTAGAACTGTTAGATGCCTTAGTTGTGAATTGAATGGAGCTGACCTGAAGGGATAAAGTAAGATGGTGATGATCCATCAGGTAGGAACGATGCAGTCGGCTTCAGTTCTCTCCCTGTTTGTGTCCAAGTCTCTGCAGAAGATTGGGGTGATGAATAGGATCAAAAGCGAGGAAGAGTTCAAGTATAAGCATGTTGGTACTCCAATGCAGTGATTTGTCTCAAAGCAGACCTTTCTATCTTTTTCATTAAAAGAGCCTGTTATTGGCCAGATGTAGGAAGGATCTCTTCTTTCATGGCACGTTTGGTTTAGGACATCTAGAGTTCCTTTGTGCAGATGCCTGTATTCAAGGAGTTGTTGACCGTTCCGGCTGGATTGGCTACAGAGCTATCCAAGAGGACATTGGTCTGTTGGTGATTCTGCAGGTCTACAAGTGTTTGCTGCATTGGTGGAGTCTTCTGTGGTCAGGAAGTTAAAGGCGATTAACTGTAGTTGTTTTCGTGTTTTGTTATCTGTTGAACTGAGCAATGCTGCTAGGAGTGTGGTTGAACAGCGGGACGGTACGGAGGGAGAAGGTCACTGGTTGGTAGGAAGTAATTCAGATGTGATTTGCAATCAGCAAGGGTCAGTGATGAGGAAGCCTTTTGCGTTGTTGCCAAGGAACCAAGATGTCCTAAGGTACTACCACTTCAGGTATTGCAAATGAATAACCCTTTTCCCCAGAACATTTCTTAAAGGGTTGTTTGTGATCTTTAGCTCCTCATTAGATCTACAGATTGCTCAACAGCTCCCCCTAATCAGATCTCCTTTCCTGTGGAATGGCTCTTGGCCACTGTCAGCTCTCCAGAATATAGGGCAGATCTCTCTGAAGCAAGGCAGACATCCGGTATTGTGGTTTTGTTAACTTTACTTGCTCCATCAGCTTTCCTTGCTACCCTCTCCAGAAGTAAAGAAAGTGAAGCATTCACATTGCTCACAATACACAGGCTGTGGGACGACTATTACCAAATGTGTGCATGGAAATAATGTATATTTAGACCAATTATTGACTAAACATTGAGATGCACATATGCACTTGTTTAGTAGCCACAAAATATCACATTTACAGAAGTCAACTAAACATGTACAGAGTGAACAGACCATAAGAGAAGCCAAATTAATTTAGGAAAACATAATATTCCCGTAACATGCTGTTCGGATGGGAATGTCCCCTGCAAGGTATACATCAATCTGTGCAACCATTCAACAACAACTGGTTCAATTATGTTTTCTCAATGTTTCAAGCTTTATTACAAATGTCACAAAAAGATGTTAATATTTCACTTCTGTTCTTGGATTTTCGTCACAATAAAATACACTGAACGTAATCTTCACAAAAGTTATTTACAAAAGTTAACGCTATTGCCATTAAAAATTACAATACTTTTATTTAGGTATTAATTATTAAAAAAAATTAAAAGCCATTGTTATTTGTAATATCAATACATCTAAGTCACATAAATACAACACATATTGCATTACAAATGCTATAGGTGTCACATTTGCGAAAGTTAAAACTATTGGCATTGTAAATGACAAAGCTATTAATTTCACTATTTTCAAAACCAACATATAAATAAAATATTTGTCGTTTACAATACCAATAGCTCAAACTTTCCTAATGCGAGACCTATTGCATTGCAAATGCTTGTTCTTTTTGGTCATTGCCCCTAGAGTCATATTGATACCCAGACACCTGGCATTAGCCCTGTATATAGTCACCATCTTGAGATTCTTTTTTCCACCATTCAGTTTGGAAGCAGTTTTACGAGCTCCATATCTGAATTGGTGATGGAGGGAGAAACACCATTGGCAGTGCTGAGAAAAGAAAATTTCATTTTTGATGCATTATTGTTAAAGGCAAAACTGCAAAATTATGGAATTTGAAAGCAAAGACGTTTGGTTTGGGTGTCAAAAATGTAATAAAAACAAAGGAAACCGGTTTCTCTCTTTGTGTCTTGAACACAGAGAGTCTTGGGATGCAAAGTGTGGGGCTTAATCAAAATCCCTGGGTCTCTTCTCAGCTTTGAGAAGGATTGAATTGATTTTGTTAAAACAATTTCCTCTACTTGAGTCTTTTTGTGCGCCAGTTATAAGAAGAAAAATATTAGCAAGTGCAATTAAAACCAAATGTTTAAGTAAAATAAGGGTTTTTTAAAGGTTAATACAAGTAGTTTAAACTGTTTAAGAAAATACATGTTCAGTCTATTAACAAGACGTTGCATAACGGGAACACCAACACGGGGTATAAAATTTGCACTGGCCCAAGGGTGAATATCTGTCAAGGGGACAAAGCAGACATGCAACGAACATGTAGGGAGAAAGATTGTATTACTCTGATTGATAATGACTTTAAGCAATTTGGTCTAAAACTGGTTTAAAGTCGGGGTTCCTCCTCTAAGTTTAGGATTTGATCAGGAGTTTCAAGAAAACTGCCTGTACCACATCCAATGACGAAAGTCTTTTTCTGACGATTCTATGATTTCAAGACCGTCATAGACAAACCTTCAGACTCGGCTGGACTTGAAAGTTGATTTAGATTGAAAGATCATTAGAAAAACTAAAGCAGATTCTCTAAGGACAATTCACCCATGTCTTCCTACAAGAAGAATGGCCTGTTGTCTGTGTCAGGGTGAGAAGAAAGGGGATTGATGAGGAAAAAAAAATATGCCTTGAGGTCTGAATAATGCTTTATTGCAGAACAAGAAATGGCTTGGTAAGACGCACAGAACATTTAGAATTTCTTCCAATATAAGCTGTAAAAGGCCTAGGGAGGAGGCTAAGATATACGGTGGGTGTGTCCGGAATGCAACTCTAGAACCACAAGCGGGATTTAAAGAAGGACACCTGGATAGCTCAGGATCAGAGGGAAGTGTGGTAACATAGAATCCTATCAGTTGAATGTCTCCATTTTTGTTTCCCAAATGTAAGCCTGTATGCAAGAAATAACCACTATTCCTAAACAGTATCTTAGGCACATCTAAAAAATCCATAGGTTTCTTTCATACCTGTTTTTCATTAGATTTTATCATATAAATTGAAGCTTATTCTGTTCATGATGAAAAATCATTGGGCGCTGTAGGTTAGTTGTTGTCTCGGAGTATTGCATATTTTTGGACAACCAACAAACCATATACATTCCTGTGACCATAGGGGCCTGACAGACACAACAGTACATTACTGTTGCAGGTCGAACATCGGTAAAAAAAATGACAGCTGAAACATTGTCAGCTATTTAGTTCTTTTTTTTTTCTCTTAAAAGTATTTCAACAATTATATTCTTTGGGTAAACCCCTCGTTGAATTTGGAATTTTGTCTAGTTTTCAGAAATATGTAGCTTTCCTGGTTCGCTCTTTTTTCCACCACAAATTTAGTGGAAACCACAAAAAAGGAAAAATAGACTATCACAGTGAAAAAAACAAAACCTGATTTTTTTTTTTTACAACTCTACTATTTTCGCAGGTTGCAGAAACAAGTAATCTTAGCACAGCAAGCCTTTTGGTGTCACCATTTTTAGAACAAGCAATACTTTTAGCATATGGCTATTATTCCTGTCCCCTTCAGGAAACCTGGATACCTCTATTATCCCCAAGATGTTTTTTTGGTGTGAGGTGAGGGAGTTCTGAAGGCTTAAGCGCAAAGTTCGCCTAACCTCAACTTTTCAGAGTGTGTGTGTGTGTGCGCGCGCACGCAGAAAAACTCAGGATCAAAGTGCGAGCAGTGTAGCTTATTTATTTAAGCATAGTGAGACAAGTGTCTTTCCTTGACGCATTTCACTCCACGAAGGACTTTAACATAATTTGTGCACTTTATACTTAAAAAGAAGCACATTGGAAAGGGCAAAAACCCAGAATTTTCTGCTGATCTTTTGAACAGTCATCTTTTTATAATAGGAGAGCGCAACAGAAATCTAGCGAGATGGTGTCAAATTGCTTAAGCTTTACAAGTTCAAACTTAGTGTTGCTTTGAGACAGGCAGCTTCTTCATTTCCCCATCTTCTTTTGCCTTCCAGTAGTCTCACTTATTCTTTTGCAGCTCCAGTGAGCAGCATCCTGAACAATTAAGCTCAGTCATTGAAGGTTTTTCTGGCAATCTTTCTAACTCAATTTCGTGTTTCACTATTACAAAATGTACATTAAAAATAAATGTAAAAAAATGCTTGTTTACTATTAAAACAGACCTGCAGAGATTGCTACATCTAGTTAGGACAAAAAAGTAAACTTGCATTTTAAGTTAACCTACATCTACTACGTATTGGATGTATAACCCTCTCACATCTCTCCAACGTATAACATGGACATGTCATCAAAAGATGAAGTAACACAGCTGGATTGTTATATACACAATAAGCAGCTGTTACATACTACTTGCTCCCACCATGTTTTACTTGAAAAACAAACCAACAAGTTCACATATAATGTAGTTTTACACTCAAGCAAAATAATTAATGACCTTTTTGTAAGACCATACAAGAAACTGCAGTTAATTCTTTTAACACAGTCCATCAACATATTTTCAGCCCAGAGTCAACATCATGAGCAATTGAACATAAGATTCCTGTGTAAGCAGTGTGGTTTTAGGATAGCACTGGTTAACATCAGTACCTCTAAATGAGCGTGCTAATTGACCAATGACTACTCGAGGACCCCAAGAAAAGGCATCAAGAATAGTGCAAGGCTGTGCCATTGGACTCTCATCTCCGAATGTTAATTTTAGACCTCCTTCCTGTTTTGCAAACCAGATGTACTAAATAAGCTGCAAATCTTTTTATTCTCTTTTTTTTTTCTTCTGTCCTAATGAATAAGAATTTCATGACAGGACCAATATTAAGATGTTGGTTAGCCTAAGGATGATAAGGAATAGCCAACATTTTGAACCAGATGTGATGAGCAATGATACCTTCATTAAAAGCTTGAACTCCTTTATGGGCACAATCCTGAAATGTAAGAAGCTGGCTCTGTATGTACTAGACCAAAGTAAGGTGTATATAGTGTACCCAGAGTCCAGTGGATCCCCAGAGGCTTTACTGAGGCTAAAGTAGATTCTTACTAATACTCTTTTGTGGTAATTTCAGCGAGCAGTTGGGCTTATCAGAGGACTGTGTAGAGCATTTGTTATACGCACATTGGCAAGAAATGATTACACACACACCATGACTAAATCCGACACCAATTGTTTGTAATAATATTACTTTTTAGGTCTCGGCTGGCGTGGCTGCGCACATGCGTAGCACGCTCGGCAAGATTTTGTTTTTAAGTCTGTTTTAGTAAAGGGCTTTAAGCCCGGCCCCTCTTTTCCATTGGCTGGCGTCACCGTTTATGCAAAACAGTGGCCAGCCATTGGAAAAGAGCTTTTCATGACGTAGACTTTTATCTTTTGCAGACCCACTTGGACGGGCTCGCCTGCTTTCCTTCTGAAGTAAAAGGTTTCTTATCTTTATGGGGCCATGTGTTTGAAACACATGGCCCGATAAAGACAAGAGAACCTCTTTTACTTTCGGGACCGCGCCGTGCTTGTCTTAACTGAGTTGGCTAGGAAGTGTGGTTGTTTTGCATCGCCAGTCCTGAATAGTTACTGCATCTTTGCTGATTTTAGTCACCAGTTGTCTTTGTGTAAATATTCTTTCTCTTTAGTTTCCCCTTATTCTGAACTGGCACCTTGGTATGCCAACATGGCAGCTTCGGAAGTCACGTATCAGTCTTTTATTTCTTAATGGATGATGTAATAAGAAATAGTGACGGAAGGGCGCCCGGACCAAAAATACTTGAATATTATTTGTCCGATAAGAGAACTCTCTTTTTATTGGATGGAATTGTGGGCGTGGATATTTTTCCAGTCGCTGAACGAGGCTTGCACTTGGAAAACTGTTAGGGAAATCCTGAACATTCGTTTCCGTCAACAACTTTTTAAACGTCACGAGATACAGTCAATGGGAGGCCAAGGTATGTTTGAGCACCAATGATCAGGTGTCTGGTGAGGGTGGTTATCTTTTCTGCACCTGTGCAGTTACCTTGTGTGACAGGCTGTACTGTACAACGGAAACGGGCACAGAGAGTCATGGAGAAGCCACCCCTACAGCAGGCCGTGCGTTGCAGACCCTGGGGAACACACAGAACGCCTTGGCAGTGGGGGCTTCGGAAACGAGAACCTCTACTGACACCAGGTAAGAAGGGGGCTGGGTGTACGGGGCGTAGAACGAAGGGAGGACTTCACCTGTGGATGCAGATGGCTGCGTTCCTATGGCGGAGTAAAGTTTGCTCCGCAGAGTGAGAAAGCATAAGGAGGGTTGGAGGTGTGAAGTGAGTGACAGCATGCGTGTTCTACCAGGGAGTTGTTTATTTCTAGGTACCTATACTATTTTCCCACATAACTTGGTACAATTTAAAAATAGAGTCCTAATTTGCTTATGATGAGGGTGAAACAAAAAGTGGTGGAGGACATATAGCTGGCAGCTCAAAGGTTTGAGCGAACTGTCATCCACTCGTAGAGTTCATATACTTTATTGCATACGTCTATTGCTCTGCCATGCTCCTTAATCATTTAGGTCGCCCATCAAACAACTACAGTGCTGGCACTTTTTAAAATGAAGTACATTTTCCTAACAGGACAAATTAGGAGTATCTGAGGAAGAGTAGTTTTAGCCAGTGCCTCCTCCAGTACTGCCCTGCTGAGCTTTATGGTAGAAGGTACCTCTAGACACTTGCTACGTGATCTGACAAAAGTTTTTAAAGATGTAATTTACATCACCCCTACGTCCATCGTGCTACCCAATACTTTCGAGGTGGATTCCACCTCCGAGGAATGATCAAACCAAAAGTGCGAAAGTGCAACCTCTTTCCATCCGCCTTTACTGGCTGCCATAACAGGGGGTTGATATTCCTAGGCTGCACCCGTTTTGTTTCCTGTCCACCTGAGACGAAGAACACGAGATGGCGGTGTATGGTTGGTTTAGTCCCATTTTCTGATATGTTTCCTGCATTGTGGGAGTAGCTGGCGATGGGACTTGTTGGGGGAATCCCGAATAATATTTATTTGTGTTTACTCACTGCATCATGTGTGGCAGTATGAGTAGGAGTTTAATTGATTCCATGGCCTTATGGGTCGTTCATTTGCATGGATTAGAGCCTGATTGTCAATCACGGTGATTGCCCTTCTGATCCACACTACAAGCTCCTACACCGTCTGAGTAACATTCTGTTTCTTATGCATGCAAGATATAGGAAATGAGTGTCATGCAAGCAACCTTTAATTTTAAACAAAAAGGACACTTGTTATCTGGTCCATTTGTATTCCTCCAGTAGCACAGGAAATTAGTATATCCTGCCGTTTGAGAAGCTGTATGCAGTAGGTCTCGCCTTTGATTAAGTTAAGCCATTTGCTTTGCTAATGGTATTGGATAGCAAAGCGAATGGCTTTAACTTAATAAAAGGCGAGACCTATTGCATTTTTAATGCTTGTTGTATATTTATTTTTTAGAACCAAAGATACTTTGTTGCAGTAAATTACGTTTTACAATATGACTGTTTTTCAATATAAAAAGTGAACACGGTGCATTTTCCATTCAATACAATGTTGTCCTATGGGAAGAAACAAAATCCGCGATTTGCAGGGACGTAAACTTTTGATGAAATTAGGCTTTTGGACGAAGAATCCGTACCAGGCAAGGTTCAGGTAAGTGACCTCAGTGCACCACCAGCTGCACTTGGGCGACCGGGTGCAGAGGTCAAACTCTGGATCTGGTGCCAGTGTTTTCCAATGGAGAACGGGGGCAGTTGAAGTGATACTACTTGCAGGTAAGTTCCACAGTTTTGGGACCCATTCTCCCAGGTTTAAGGAAAGCACAAGGGCCCCTAGGCAGTACTAAACTTAAACCCCCAGCGGCACAGGAATGGCCGGGTGCAGAGCGCCAACACATCGTCGGGTGCCCAGTGGAAACCAATGTAGAATCTCGGAATCAGAAAAAGGCTGCAGGCTTATGTCAGGAGGCTGATCAATGGAAACCTACAGCGGCACTGGAAAGCTAGGATGTGCAGGAGCGCCGCGACACCGTCTGTAGATCTCCCAAAGGCCAAGGGGCACCAGGTGCAGGGTTGTTCTTTGGCATCGGAAGTCCGCATACCACGTGCAATCACATTTGGTGGGGGGGGGGAAGGGGAGTCCAACAGGGGTCAACCCATGAGGGGCTCTTGCGCAGAATCGCTGGGGAACCTATTCTGGACCTTGCAGCCAAAAGTGGGGCAGGGCTGGGGGGGGAGGGGGAGAGACATCTCCACTGCCTGGAGCTGCCCTGGTCAGCCTAACAAAGGATGGGAAACCTTTGAGGCTCACTGTACTTTAATGCTGTTCCTGCTAGGGGTAGTTGTGAAGCACCTCCACCCAGAGCAGGCTTTATTTCTGATCCACCAGAGCAAAAGACTTTCACCTCAGGGGGTCAGAAACCTGTCTAGAAGTGGCAGGCTGGTTCAGGCCAGTCAGGCACACACTAGTGGGTTGGAAGGTTTTAGGAGACACCTCTGAGGTGCTCTATGAGTGCATTTAATAATGAATCCAACACAGCATCAATGTGGGCTCAAAAATCTGAGATGTTTGGTACCAAACCTCTTGGAATTCGGTGGACCCATCTCTGGAGCTGTTAAGCATGTAGTAACAAGCTCCCAGCCCATGTACTCAGTATGGCTTCACTGTGCACTTATACTGTCTAAGAATGGATTTAGGCACAATAGGGGCATATCTGCTCTTGTAGGTATGCCCTCACAAGAGGTATAGTGCACCCTGCTTTAGGTCTGTAAGCCTTGCTGTAGGGGTGACTTACCTATGCCTCTTGCAATGCTGGCAGGCCTGGCACACAGGGAAGTGTGCCAGGTTGCCTCTTCACTTTTATCTGCATCAAAACACGTGTGCTGCAGTGGTAGTGTGCCTATGTTTGGTGATGGGTTCTCTTAGGGTGGGACAATACATGCAGCATTGGAGACCCTCTCTAGTCACAATGCCCTTGGTATCACTGGTACCTTTTACAAGGGACTTATATGTGAGCCAGGTGTGTACCAATTGTGGAAACAGTGGTACAGATTTGGGGTAAGAACACAGGCACCGGGAACCTGGTTAGCAGGAACCCAATGCACACTCGGTCAAAGATGCATCAGTCGGGCAAAAAATGGGAGGGAGAGGAGTACTGCAACAGAAACCCCTTTCCTACAGATGTGATGAGCAAGGATATTTTCATTAAAAGCCTCAAGGCTTTTATGGGCAGAATCCTGAGAAACATCCAGTCCAGCACTAGGAGCAATATGACCAGGAAAGGCAACCGTCCGCAGCTCTTCCCACCCAACTCAAATCAGTTACTACTTTGTTTCCCTATCTGATGGGAGGATAAATGGACTGATTAACTTCTAAAGCGCATCATACACTTTCCAGGAGCTTATTGCTGGTAAAACCTAAAATTCGCTGCAGGAAGGCGTATTTAGAAAGCCACAATAAGTGACTGGCACCTCAGATTGTGTAAGCAGGAAATTGATTGCTTTTAAGAAGGTGCAGTGATTTTGAGAGACAGGAAGGTCGTATCAAAGCTTAGGGGCTTGATAACTGAAGGACCATCTCCCAAAACAAGCTTTGTTTTTTATCAGAATCTGCAGAAGAGGTTAACCACAGAATCCAAGGGGCCTGTATGTACAATAGTGATTTGGGTGATAATCATCACTCAAAGGGTATTCATTGTAATACATTTTGCGTCGCGGACAGAGATTCATAAACTTCATCCATGTAGGCAGCCAGTAAAGTCTTCTTGCAGCTTAAACCCAGTGCTATCTCTCATCTGCAGACCAACCTCCTACATACTGGTGAATGCATTGGAGCCTCGCAACTTGTGCTAGCGGTAGACTCCGAATTCAGGGCGCCACAGTTGTCCAGCCTAGACATAATGCAGGAAGGTAATACAGGCACGAGATTCCTTTGGGAGGAAAGGCATAATTTAGGCAAACTTAGGTTCTCGTACAAGATGACCTCAAGTGTTTTGACCTTTGCCAAGGGGATCAGTAGGTGTCAATGGAAGTAGACCTAACAAAGTTAATCTCTACCCTAAACTAGGAGCTCAGTGTTGCCTGGTATTACAATTTAGTAGATTACCACCATCCCAAAAAAATGTTGATATTGGCTGCAGAGTTGATGCTTAGTACAAGTAAGTATAACATACAATCTTGAATTATGTACTTATTGGTTATGTTTTGAAGTTCAAGACGTCACTAGCTACTATTTAAATCTTTCTGATACCAACTTCATTCAGCTGTGGCAGAAAGTCTGTTTCCTGGAAAAATAAACTTTGGTACTTTGGTGTAGGAGAGTAGGGTCTGCAATCCTATGATCACCCAGATTTTTGCTTTTTGCTGCACTGGTTTACGACTTTCCCTGGCTGTGGGCCTGCTAATCAGACCCACAGCCTAGCTGTTCTCTCTATCCAAATTGTACTCAGGTACTGAATTGGCACTGGGCCCTCTCCAAGTCCCTGTACCCAGGGCTGAGGTGCACCCAGAAGTCTCCCAGGGGCTGAAGCATGTATTATGCCACCCCTGGATTGACTAACTAAAACTGACACAACTGGCTGCACGACAGCTGGGGCAAGGTGGTGTACTCACCCTTTGCTTTAGATATAGTATACCTATATCTAACCCTAAAAATGGACACACAGATCTCCTATCAGTCACTCCTATAGCAGGCCTTAACAATCCTGAAGGCAGAGTGCTTGGAATCGTGTGAGATGGTGCTCTAGCATGAGCTGAGCCTGTCTGCGGCTTTCGGGATCCATCCCTTAGCCGTTTCCATGATATCGCATACCATATACTCTTAAGTGCATTATAATCCTCGCGGTTATGTGCCAACTCTGGTATCGCTTTATCAAAACATGTCGAGTAAGGTGTCATACGAATTGGAATACTAACCCCTCGCCAATTCTGGCGACGGGGTTAGCATTCCACCCTTCTAGAGGGACACGACATGCCTGTAACCTATAACCCGGTTAAAAGTCAGACAGAGCCTTAGCATCCACAAAATGGATGCTGCCACCGAGACACAAGTCTGCCCTCCTGCTGCTGGGAGTCCTCCCAGAGCAGGAGATAAGGACAAAGGGTTTCCTGCCAGGGGCGGTGCCAGCACCGTCCCAGACAGGGTTTTGTGTATTGTAGGTAGGCAGGGCTTTAGAGGAAGGTGACTGCAAGTGGCACCCCGGTGCTCACTGTGCATAGGCCGGCTGGAACCAGTTCCAGGGGCACTCCAGCCCCTGGCCTGGGGAAAAGCCCGCCAAGGAAGTGGGTGTAACCACCCCCCTCCTGGTCCCACCCATAGGGCAGGACCTAGTCGCGTGCCAGCCCCCTTTTACAGGATAAAGGTAGAGACTGGCCCCCTTCCAAATCAGATCATCTTTGAATCCTGAAACTACTTTCCACGAAAGGAACTCAAGACTTCTTCCTAAGATTTCTCCCTTGTGACTAAGGAGTAGTCACCCTGCACCCGCAGGCACCATCTAAGAACACTGCGGTCTGCTGCAAGTCCTTCCTCCGGAATCCGACTGCCCAGCTCGACGAGAACCGGCTTCCCTGGCACCTCTGACCTCTACCTGCATCATCAGTCACGCTGAGATTCGTGGGTGTGACGAGACCTCGAGGGACCGGCCATCTTCAAGACTGCACGACTTCTTTCCAGCAAGCCCGCCGAGTGAATTC
Source organism: Lissotriton helveticus (assembly GCF_964261635.1). NCBI lineage: Eukaryota > Metazoa > Chordata > Amphibia > Caudata > Salamandridae > Lissotriton > Lissotriton helveticus. The sequence continues at coordinate 1,985,815,463 of NC_136065.1, forward strand.
CTGGTGAGTGCTTTGGGGTCCGAGAAGCCCCGGCTCTGAGCAGCTCCAGCTCCGAAGTGCAGCCCCCCAGCATCTCCACGGTCTGCGTGGGGCCCTTCTGCTTTCCGCTGCTCACCGCGTTGTTTGGCTACTAGCCCGTTGGCTTGTGGCCTTCCTGACGACGCCCGACGACATTTCTGCTGCTGGTCTGGTTGCTCCAGACTGGCCCTTGCTCCCTTCCAGAAGAGGAGCACCCTGGACCCTCCTGGTCCACTCAAGACGCCATTTTGAGTCCACCGCGTGGGCTTGAATTAGCCAAGGCTTGTTGCCCACTCCTGGGTAACTTCGACGCCGACGACTTCATCCTTCGTGGGACAGCTCGCACCTCCATCCTGGTCGCCGACAACGCCTCCTGGTCCGAGAGACTGCAGAGCCCAGCAGCGCCCACTCCCCTGACTGCGGTGACTTCGCCCGGTGCCATCCTGGTGCCCACTTAATCACTGGCTAGTGATTCAAGAACTTGGTCCCCTCTGCTTTCAGGTTTTCTTCTTCCTTGATCCAGGCTTGGATCCATCGAACTTTTCTTCACTGGTCGCCTGCCAGCAACTTCTTCCTTCCAGGCTCCTGGTCCGGCAACGAGATCCCCGACGTCTTTTCAGACCTATGCAGCTGCAGCCCCTGGGCTAGGTAACTTCGGCACTCCGGTGTCCCAGCATAGCCTCACTATCCAAGGGTCAGGATCCACTGTCGTTTTCTCCCTACCAGGTCGGGTTCGCCCGTGAACACTAACTTTGTGAATTCTAGCTTCCATAGACTTTGTCCCGCATCCCGCGTGAGAGTGCACACTCTGCACCCGAGTCCCCTGGGCCTCCTAGTAGTAATCTAACGATTCCCTAGTCCAGTCCTAGCGATTCCAAAGCCTATTAGAACTGTTACTTACCTGCTAGTAATTCGCATTCCACTTTTAGCGTATATGGTTTTTCGTGCCCCTCGGGCATTTGTGTAACGTGCTAACTTAAAAGTATTTTCGTAAGAGTTTGGTTGTGTGCTTAGCTCCCTGTCTCATAAAGAGCCAGGGTAGTCTTGTTATAAATAAATACACTGTTTATTTTCATAACAACTTGTGTGGTGTCCTTTCACTGGGTGTTCAAGGGGTAATGTGATGGTAAAACAGCTGGCTTAACACGCCCTCTAGAGTCTTAGCCTTAGACTGCTCGTATCCATGCTACTAGGATAGCTGGTCTATAAGGTTGACTTACAACCAATCATCAATAAGGGTTGTTTGGACTGATATATAGTGATCACTAGAATAGTGAGCACTGCACATCAGGCCAACTTCTCACATTGGTGAGCAGCGGTTGGGATTTGAGCTTGCTGTTGTTTTACCACACATATCCTAAGAATATCTTGTGAAAGATCACATAAGTACTAAAGGTACATATAACTTAGCTTAGAATACTCTGAGTTCTACTGAACCAGCTGTTGTAGCTCCTAGGGCCTAGCACACCCTAAACTACAACTCTAGCAAGGGATCAGTAGGCAAACATATAGTGTAGGTAAGTGCACCACTTACACCTCACTAGAAAAGCATGTCGACTCAGGAGGACTCTACTGAGACTCCCCTGGTCAGTGTTGACCCTCCACAGGTCACTTCAAGATATGCAGCTCTCAGTTTCCATGAGATGAGACAGATCTGTGTCTCCAGAAAACTGAAGCAGGGGTCTAACCCCACCACTTCCTTTCTGATAGGTCTCTTAGAGACATATGATGCCAGAAAGCTTTCTCAGTTACATGAGAACATGCCAGCCTTAGAGGGAACCTCTGGGGATCCAGATCTCCACAACACTGATTCAGCAGTTGAGGAGGAGGATCAGGAGGTACTCTCTGGGGATGAGGTAGACAAGGGTCTTGAGGTAGTCAGAAGGCTAACTAGGACCAACTTAGACTTACTTGGGCTAGGATCTGGGGGCCCCCCAGTACTGACCCGAAGTGGGCCTTACCTTGGAGTTAGGAGAGATAGATCTCTTTCTAGGGACTCCAATAGATCTCTGCACTCTAATGCCTCTTCTCAGGGGAGAAGGAATCCTCCACAGAGGAGATTTACTTCCCCTCAGAGAAAGGAGCATGAAGCTAGGATGAGACAAGCTGAACTGAGGATTGAAAGGGAAGAAATTGCCCTGGCCAAAGAGAAGCTTGCCCTGGCAAGAGAGCAGCAGATGAGTGGGCTAGCTCCCACTGGTGGCAGCAATCTCCCAAGAGATAGAGAGAAGGGTTTAGATACTAAACACCTGACTAAAATAGTGCCCCCCTTTAAGCAAGGGGATGACATCCAGAAATGGATGGCTGCTCTGGAGAGGGCCTGCACTGTGCAGGGCATTCCCCAGAGTCAGTGGGCAGCTATACTGTGGCTCTCCTTTGATGGTAAAGGTAGAGATAAGCTCCTCACTACAAGAGTGGAGGATGCTAACAATTACCAGGTCCTGAAGAATACACTGGTTGATGGGTTTGGTTTAACCACTGAGCAGTACAGGTTGCTGTTCAGAGACACCCAGAAAACTCAGTCTCAGGACTGGTCTGATTTTGTGGATTGTGCCACTAAGGCTTTGGAGGGCTGGTTGCTGGGTAGCAAGGTTACAGATTACACAGGATTGTATAATCTAATGATGAGAGAACAAATTTTGAACAATTGTCAGAACCAGTTGCTGCACCAGCACCTTGTTGATTCAGATCTGACCTCTCCCCAAGAATTGGGAAAGAAGGCAGACAAATGGGTCAGGACAAGGATCAAGCAGAACCAGAACCAGAACCAGGGTGGTCAGAAGAAAGCAGACCAGAAGGGTAATGTTAAGAATGAGCAAAATGACCAGAAGTCTTCACCAGGTCCCCAACAAACCAAAGAGGGTGGGGGTCAGGCTTCCCAGAAGAAGAAGACTCAAGAAGGCCAGTCAAAAAGGTGGTGCCAGTACTGCAAAAGTAAATCTCACTGGTTTAGTGAGTGCACCAAAAGAGGAGGACAAACTCCTGCCACTACAGCTCCTAAAGCAACTGCACCCCCTAGTACAGTCAGTAGTGGTAGTGTCACTCCCAAGGCATTAGTTGGGTTAACCTTGGGTACTGAGGGGTCTGACAACTTAGTTGGCACACTCACTCAGGCTGTCCTTGTCTGTACAGGGGATATGGATATGTCCCCTGAAATAAGTCCCAATACTTTGGGCAAATACAGGCAGACACCTTTGATTAATGGCAAAATGGCTCAGGCCTATAGGGACACTTGTGCCAGTGTCACCATGGTGACACCTAACTTTGTGGACCCTGGACAGATCATGCCAGGTACTGATTTCCTGGTGACCAATGCCAGCAATGTCACTACTAGTCATAGTGTGGCAATTGTAGCTTTCTCCTGGGGTGGAGTGAAGGGACAAAAGAAAGTTGTAGTCAGTTCAGACCTCCCAGTGGATTGTTTGTTGGGCAATGATTTGGAGTCATCACAATGGTCAGAAGTGGAGCAGAGGACTCACATGGAGATGTTAGGCTTGCCAGCACATGTGCTTGCTGTGACTAGGTCACAGGCCAGAAGATGCCCCACTGAACAGGTGCTGGATCCTGAAATTATGGACCAGACACCTTCCAAGAAGAAGAGCAGTAAGGGTAAGGCTTTGCCTTCCCCCTTGCCCCAGGTTGAGGATCAAGTCTCTGAGGAGGCTGATCTAGAAGAGCTGAGGGAAACTGAGCCTAAAGAGCTTGAACTTGATCAAGTTGAGTTTCTGGGCTCAGGGGGACCCTCCAGAGCAGACCTGGGGAAGGAACAGTTGAGCTGCCCTTCCCTTGAACCCCTCAGACAGCAGGCTGCTGCTGAGGCTGCAGGGAATGCCACAGGTGCCCACAGGGTATACTGGGAAGATGGACTCCTGTACTCTGAGTCAAGAGACCCCAAGCCTGGTGCAACCAGGAGGCTGGTCATCCCCTTGTCTCTGAGAGGTTTCCTTCTCACCTTGGCCCATGAGATTCCCCTTGCAGGTCATTTAGGTCAGACAAAGACTTGGGACAGGCTTGTCTCACACTTTCACTGGCCCCATATGAATGAGAATACCAAGGAGTTTTGTCGCTCATGTGTCACTTGCCAAGCCAGTGGTAAGTCAGGTGGCACAACAAAGGCCCCCCTCATACCACTACCTGTGGTGGGGGTTCCCTTTGAAAGAGTGGGGATTGACATTGTTGGTCCAATGGAACCCCAGACAGCATCAGGACACAAGTTTATACTGGTGGTGGTGGACCATGCCACCAGGTATCCTGAGGCTATTCCCCTTAGGACCACTACAGCCCCTGTAGTGGCAAGAGCCCTAGTTGGAGTGTTCTCCAGAGTGGGTTTCCCTAAGGAGGTCGTTTCTGACAGAGGTACAAACTTCATGTCAGGATATCTGACTGCCATGTGGAAAGAGTGTGGTGTGAACTACAAGTTCACCACACCCTATCATCCACAATGCAATGGGCTTGTTGAGAGATTCAACAGGACCCTGAAAGGGATGATTCATGGACTACCTGAAACTCTTAGGAGAAGATGGGATGTCCTGATCCCCTGCCTCTTGTTTGCTTACAGAGAGGTCCCACAGAAGGGGGTTGGCTACAGCCCTTTTGAGCTTCTGTATGGGCATCCTGTAAGAGGACCCCTGTGTTTGGTGAAGGAAGGATGGGAGAGACCTCTCAAAAAGCCTGCAACCAACATAGTGGACTATGTACTTGGTCTCCGCTCCAGGATGGCTGAGTATATGGAGAAGGCATCTAAAAACCTTGAGGCCAGCCAGGAACTTCAAAAAGCTTGGCATGACCAAAAGGCTGTACTGACTGTGTACTGACTGTGTACCAGCCAGGACAGAAGGTGTGGGTGCTGGAGCCAGTGGCCCCAGCAGCTCTGAAAGACAAATGGTCTGGGCCCCACACCATCATTGAGCAAAAGGGAGAGGTTACCTACTTGGTGGACCTTGGAACTCCCAGGAGCCCTCTCAGAGTGCTCCATGTTAACAGGCTCAAGGCATATGTTGACAGGAAGGACATGAGCTTGCTCATGGCCACAGATGAGGGACAGGAGGAAGAGAGTGACCCTCTCCCAGACCTGCTCACTCAGAATCCTGATGATGGGTCAGTTGATGGTGTTGTCTTTTGTGGCAGCCTCACTGAACATCAGCAACAGGATTGCAGGCAAGTTCTGCAATCCTTTCGACATATGTTCTCTCTGACACCCAGCCAAACTGATTGGTGTACCCATGATGTTGACACTGGAGACAGTCTGCCTGTCAAGAGTAAAATCTACAGACAGCCTGATCATGTTAGAGACTGCATCAAAACTGAAGTGCAGAAAATGTTGGAACTGGGAGTCATTGAGCCCTCAGATAGCCCTTGGGCTAGCCCAGTAGTTCTAGTGCCAAAGCCTCACACCCAGGGTGGTAAGAGAGAGATGAGGTTTTGCGTAGACTACAGAGGCCTCAATGCAGTCACTAAGACTGATGCCCACCCAATACCAAGAGCAGATGAGCTTATAGATAGATTGGCTTCTGCCAACTTCTTAAGCACATTTGATTTGACAGCTGGGTATTGGCAAATCAGGTTAGCTGAGGAAGCCAAACCCAAGACAGCATTTTCTACCCCTGGAGGGCATTATCAATTTGTGGTAATGCCCTTTGGACTGAAAAATGCACCTGCCACCTTCCAAAGGTTGGTGAATCAAGTCCTCACTGGGCTGGATGACTTCTGTGCAGCTTATCTTGACGATATTGCTGTCTTTAGCTCCACCTGGGAGGATCACCTGGTCCACCTGAGGAAAGTGTTAGAGGCCCTGCAAAAGGCAGGCCTCACTATCAAGGCCACTAAGTGCCAGATAGGGCAGTCACAGGTTGTATACCTGGGCCACCTTGTAGGGGGAGGCCAGGTTCAGCCACTGGAGAGTAAGATACAGGCCATCAAGGACTGGACTCCTCCAATCACCCAGACTCAGGTTCGAGCTTTCTTGGGCCTGACTGGGTACTATAGGAAGTTTGTCAGAAATTATGGGTCCATAGTGACCCCCCTTAATGACCTGACAAGCAAGAAGATGCCAAAGAAAGTTCAGTGGACAGCAAGCTGTCAGAAAGCATTCAATGACCTAAAGCAGGCCATGTGCACAGCACCTATCCTCAAGAGTCCAGATTACTCCAAGCCATTCATTGTCCAAACAGATGCTTCTGAGTTGGGTGTGGGAGCTGTTCTGTCTCAACTGAATTTTGATGGTAATGATCAGCCTATTGCTTTCATTAGTAGAAGGTTGACACCCAGAGAGAAAAATTGGTCAGCTATTGAGAGGGAGGCCTTTGCTGTGGTCTGGGCCCCGAAGAAGCTGAGGGCCTACTTGTTTGGCACTCACTTCACCATTCAGACAGACCATAAGCCCCTCTTGTGGCTAAATCAGATGAAGGGTGAAAACCCCAAACTGCTTAGGTGGTCCATTTCCCTACAGGGGATGGATTTTACAGTGGAGCATAGACCTGGGACTGATCACAGCAATGCTGATGGGCTCTCCAGGTATTTCCACTTAGAGCAAGAAGACTCACCTGGTCAAGGTTAGCTTATTGTCCCAAAGTTTGGGGGGGGGTCATGTAGGAGAGTAGGGTCTGCAATCCTATGATCACCCAGATTTTTGCTTTTTGCTGCACTGGTTTACGACTTTCCCTGGCTGTGGGCCTGCTAATCAGACCCACAGCCTAGCTGTTCTCTCTATCCAAATTGTACTCAGGTACTGAATTGGCACTGGGCCCTCTCCAAGTCCCTGTACCCAGGGCTGAGGTGCACCCAGAAGTCTCCCAGGGGCTGAAGCATGTATTATGCCACCCCTGGATTGACTAACTAAAACTGACACAACTGGCTGCACGACAGCTGGGGCAAGGTGGTGTACTCACCCTTTGCTTTAGATATAGTATACCTATATCTAACCCTAAAAATGGACACACAGATCTCCTATCAGTCACTCCTATAGCAGGCCTTAACAATCCTGAAGGCAGAGTGCTTGGAATCGTGTGAGATGGTGCTCTAGCATGAGCTGAGCCTGTCTGCGGCTTTCGGGATCCATCCCTTAGCCGTTTCCATGATATCGCATACCATATACTCTTAAGTGCATTATAATCCTCGCGGTTATGTGCCAACTCTGGTATCGCTTTATCAAAACATGTCGAGTAAGGTGTCATACGAATTGGAATACTAACCCCTCGCCAATTCTGGCGACGGGGTTAGCATTCCACCCTTCTAGAGGGACACGACATGCCTGTAACCTATAACCCGGTTAAAAGTCAGACAGAGCCTTAGCATCCACAAAATGGATGCTGCCACCGAGACACAAGTCTGCCCTCCTGCTGCTGGGAGTCCTCCCAGAGCAGGAGATAAGGACAAAGGGTTTCCTGCCAGGGGCGGTGCCAGCACCGTCCCAGACAGGGTTTTGTGTATTGTAGGTAGGCAGGGCTTTAGAGGAAGGTGACTGCAAGTGGCACCCCGGTGCTCACTGTGCATAGGCCGGCTGGAACCAGTTCCAGGGGCACTCCAGCCCCTGGCCTGGGGAATAGCCCGCCAAGGAAGTGGGTGTAACCACCCCCCTCCTGGTCCCACCCATAGGGCAGGACCTAGTCGCGTGCCAGCCCCCTTTTACAGGATAAAGGTAGAGACTGGCCCCCTTCCAAATCAGATCATCTTTGAATCCTGAAACTACTTTCCACGAAAGGAACTCAAGACTTCTTCCTAAGATTTCTCCCTTGTGACTAAGGAGTAGTCACCCTGCACCCGCAGGCACCATCTAAGAACACTGCGGTCTGCTGCAAGTCCTTCCTCCGGAATCCGACTGCCCAGCTCGACGAGAACCGGCTTCCCTGGCACCTCTGACCTCTACCTGCATCATCAGTCACGCTGAGATTCGTGGGTGTGACGAGACCTCGAGGGACCGGCCATCTTCAAGACTGCACGACTTCTTTCCAGCAAGCCCGCCGAGTGAATTCCTGGTGAGTGCTTTGGGGTCCGAGAAGCCCCGGCTCTGAGCATCTCCAGCTCCGAAGTGCAGCCCCCCAGCATCTCCACGGTCTGCGTGGGGCCCTTCTGCTTTCCGCTGCTCACCGCGTTGTTTGGCTACTAGCCCGTTGGCTTGTGGCCTTCCTGACGACGCCCGACGACATTTCTGCTGCTGGTCTGGTTGCTCCAGACTGGCCCTTGCTCCCTTCCAGAAGAGGAGCACCCTGGACCCTCCTGGTCCACTCAAGACGCCATTTTGAGTCCACCGCGTGGGCTTGAATTAGCCAAGGCTTGTTGCCCACTCCTGGGTAACTTCGACACCGACGACTTCATCCTTCGTGGGACAGCTCGCACCTCCATCCTGGTCGCCGACAACGCCTCCTGGTCCGAGAGACTGCAGAGCCCAGCAGCGCCCACTCCCCTGACTGCGGTGACTTCGCCCGGTGCCATCCTGGTGCCCACTTAATCACTGGCTAGTGATTCAAGAACTTGGTCCCCTCTGCTTTCAGGTTTTCTTCTTCCTTGATCCAGGCTTGGATCCATCGAACTTTTCTTCACTGGTCGCCTGCCAGCAACTTCTTCCTTCCAGGCTCCTGGTCCGGCAACGAGATCCCCGACGTCTTTTCAGACCTATGCAGCTGCAGCCCCTGGGCTAGGTAACTTCGGCACTCCGGTGTCCCAGCATAGCCTCACTATCCAAGGGTCAGGATCCACTGTCGTTTTCTCCCTACCAGGTCGGGTTCGCCCGTGAACACTAACTTTGTGAATTCTAGCTTCCATAGACTTTGTCCCGCATCCCGCGTGAGAGTGCACACTCTGCACCCGAGTCCCCTGGGCCTCCTAGTAGTAATCTAACGATTCCCTAGTCCAGTCCTAGCGATTCCAAAGCCTATTAGAACTGTTACTTACCTGCTAGTAATTCGCATTCCACTTTTAGCGTATATGGTTTTTCGTGCCCCTCGGGCATTTGTGTAACGTGCTAACTTAAAAGTATTTTCGTAAGAGTTTGGTTGTGTGCTTAGCTCCCTGTCTCATAAAGAGCCAGGGTAGTCTTGTTATAAATAAATACACTGTTTATTTTCATAACAACTTGTGTGGTGTCCTTTCACTGGGTGTTCAAGGGGTAATGTGATGGTAAAACAGCTGGCTTAACACGCCCTCTAGAGTCTTAGCCTTAGACTGCTCGTATCCATGCTACTAGGATAGCTGGTCTATAAGGTTGACTTACAACCAATCATCAATAAGGGTTGTTTGGACTGATATATAGTGATCACTAGAATAGTGAGCACTGCACATCAGGCCAACTTCTCACATTTGGTATCCCTATAAGGTGAACGGTGTTGGAGTACCCATATCCACGACCTTCTCCTACTTGGGCCTCCTACTGGATGACCAACTAAATTGGGTCGCTCTGCTCAACAAGAAAAGGGGAGAGGTTATTAGGTCCAATGCAGCCTTATTTAACTTTGCGGCTCAAATGGGCAATCGCCTGGTGGCTGCAATGTTGAAAATTTACCAAGCTAAGAGGTTTCCATAGCTAGTTACGGGAGTGATATATGGGGGTATACCGGACTTGAGGGCCTTCAGGTGACTGAAAATAATTTTTTTAAGCGGCTGTTGTGCGTTCCAAAGGGGACGGCGAACATGTCGGTTCATGAGGAAACTGGTACCCCATACATCAGTGACATTCTGGCCATGCGTCCCTTAATTTTTTGGCTCAAATGTTGGCTAAACGATCATATCGACCTTACGCACAAAATTCTAAAAGAGATTTTGAGCCTGGACCATATGATTTTTATTCCTTGGTTAAAATACCTAAAGGGGTGTTTTAGAGAGCTGGGACGCCCAGAATTGTTTTTAACACCTGAATGTATCACCAGGGAAGATATGGATCTTGTAAAGAGCTCCTTCATGTTAAGTAAAAAAATGGAAAGAGAGGAGAAAGAATTACTAAAGAATAGTGTACGTAAACACCTATTACTCAAGACTTCCATAGGTATGGAATCATATCTACTGTGTCCGGTACCCGCCTTCGAGCGTTTTCTGTTAATAAGATTCAGAATGGATTATTTCCATCTTTTACTAGCTGCTCCTAGAGGGTGACACGAAGGGAAAGTGCTAGCACCCTGTGGCTGCAACAATATGTCTCCACAGGCCCTGCTGCACTTTGTGTTTTTCTGTAAATTTTATGAAATCCCTAGGAGCTGTTATTTAAAAACTTTGCTAAAAAAGTTAAATTTTAATCGGGTACACCCTGCTCTCCACTACCTATTAATGCTAAAACCAGAATGTATCCCTTTCGTGGCTGGCTTTTTGAAAAGCTCGATGAAGTATAGAAAATGTATGGATCTCTAAGGATTTGGAACATGTACCGTATGATGAATTTGATTTTAAAAATGTCTTAATTAGTTTTATCATGTCTGCCCCCCACATACTCTTACACAGGATCATCGGATAATCATCAGAATTTTTGTACTGTATATTTGGATCTGTATATTTTTTAAGTAATGTGTTTTAGGATTTTAATGTGGATACGGAATAGAAATTGTAAGTTGTAACTTTTATGGTTTCATATTGTGTGAACCGAATAAAGTGTATTGATGATGATGATGATGATGAACTTTGGTACTAGTTATTTCAGAGAAATTGCTAACTATTACTTCATATTACAAAAGAAAAGCCAAAAACAGAAATTCAGAGCAGTCTTCCATCTCAGTATACCAACTGAGCTGACATGAAAAGAAAGATTCAGGATGTTTCCTCTACTTAAGATCTTTCCTGTCCTCCGAGACACTGGATATGTGCCATCTTCTTTTTTTAATTCCTAATTTAAATAGAACACTTGATGTTACTTAACAATTAAACTTTGAGAAAGCACTCTAATCATATTCCAAGTGCATGGCTGATGTGTTGCTGATTTGGTTAAGATGCTCACCTGGGCCCTCTTGAGATCTAGGGCACCCTGTTCAAGATCAATCCCTTAAACCTCATGGAAATCCTGGTAGTGCATTTGGCCCTGAGACTTTCTACCATGCTTTAGCGGAACACAGATGTTGGTACAAACCGACAATACCATGACAGTGTATTAATGGAACATGTATAGAAGCGCCAGGTCATGAACCTTACTGATAGTTGCTTCAGCCTTGTGATATTGACAGGTAATCGGAAATCTGCATGTGTCTTCTAGGTGTTTATTTTATTTGACATTTTGGTCATCTGAACCTTGCATACAGAAAGTAAATAAAAAAACTTGTTTGAGTGCTTCAAAAGCTGGCGAGAGGGGATTAGTGTTGGGAACCATGTGCCCATGAATCTTGGATGTGGTGGCTATGAAAGTGTAAGTGTGTGTCTGGCCGATAGGACCCTCCAACAAGTGAAATAAGATTTTTGTTATTGGCCAGCCTTTTCTGTCCATGGCCAGACATCATTCCAGTTTTTCCTCATGGGTTGCTTAGAAACCATTTCGTTGTATCAGAGAATAGTAGATTTGGCCCCACACCCAATATGATGATTCTCTGGTGTGAAAAATTAAGGGACAGTTAGACATAGATGGATGCAAGCACACCTCTGGGTTTGGTGTTCTGTCCTTGCTCGAAAGGCTGAGAATTTGCTTTTTACCTTACTGATAACTTCTGTGAGTTTGCAGCCATCACAGAGAAACAAGGTGCTTCTAGTTTTCCAAGCTCTCTTGAGGAGAAGACCATGAATTTCAAAGTTATTTCTGAGAAGTCTCCAGATTGAATTAGTCTGCCTGAAAGCTCCTGTTCAATCCGTGGCTTTGTTCGTACAATATAACAGTTTGAAACCTGCTGGAGTGACATTTCCTTGATCATCTCTGTCAAGTGTGGAAAATGCTGAGACGCACCTTAAACAGGGCACAGAATATATCCACAAGCGGAATGTGGGCAACAACATTTACCATGATCATCCTGTACTGACTTTATTAATTAAAACTTGTCATCCATATACTTTTTCTCAAGGTCTGTGGGCGTGCCCTTTTGACAAACTGTTTGTTGGAGTTTCTTTGGACTCCTATCACCAATCAAATCCACAGCCATTCACAAATTCACACCTCTGTGATGATTCCATTGCCCCAGACAGCCGGTGGTGGTTCTCAGATATTCTCCAAATGTTGGACACCACCCCTGAGGGTTGCTCTACAAATCAGATCTTCTATCCAGTATTCAGAGCACAATCGTATAAGCTCATTATTGGCTTTTGAGATTTTGCACTGTTACTGTTCACATGTGCCTTGAGATTGCATAAGCATATTTAAAGAAGCAAACTAAAGCATCCAACACCAGGACAACCTATGGTTTCAAGTGTGTTTAAAAAATGCATTCATTCTGTGGTGAGGTAAGTGTAGGCAAGGTTACTTTATCTCATACACATACAGTTGTCTTCCATCAAGTTACACCTAATATCTCCAACTGTTTTCAGACAAAATCCTTTGCAAGAATCCTTTTCCACCACACTGGTGATAAGATTTTCAGGAGGTGTAGGAAAGTGCCCCTTTTTGACATGGTTACCCCCATGTTTTGCCTGGTATTAGCTGCAATTTTCACTGCAGTGCACTTGGGTTCCTGCTAACCATTTCCCCAGTGCCAGTGCTCTTTCCCTAAAAACAAATTAACTGTGCAATTGTTCTACATTTGGCAAGACATTTAGCACCCCTGTAAGTCTCTAGTAAATGGTACTCCGGCACCTAGGACATGGATACTAAAGGGCTACAGCATGTATTGTGCCACCCTAAGGGACCCACCACCAAACCTGTGCAGGCTGCCATTGTAAGCTGCATGAAATGGTGCAGACCAAAGTGAAAACACGACGTATCGCACACTCTGTGTGCTATGTCCATAGACATATATATTAGTATTAATCACCCCTACAGCAGGCCTTACAGCCCCAAGGCAGGGTGCATTATATTACATGTGTGGTCATATCTGCATGAGCAGATATGCACCTGTGTTGTCTAGTTTATTTACTAGATAGTACAAGTGAACAGGGAAGCCATCTTAAGAATATGTAGGGGGCACTAGTCATTACGAGTTCCCCAGCTATGTGCAGGCTTCACTAAAACCTATGGGTTTTGGTATCCAACAATTTGTCTTAATAAATCCATCACTGGCATCTGTATAGATTTATTAACACATGCACCCAGGTGGCATCTAAGAAGTACCCACTGAAAATCTACTAGCCTCTAGTGTGCTGGCTGACTGGTGTAGTCCAGCCTGCCACCACAGGCAGGTTTCTGACCCCGTGAAAGTGAGAGACCGCGCTCTCTGCGGTCAAAAACTATGCTGGCTCTGTAAGAAAGTGTTTACACCTCCTCCAGCAGGATGGCCAGCGATTTTAGCATATCTGGGCCAGGGACTTCAAAGTTGATGTGCAACCACGGCTCCTCTAAGAACTGCGAGATGTCACCCCCTGTCCTGAGTCCCCTTTGGCACCAGGACAGGTTGGAAATTTGGTATGCAGGGAGGCGTGGTGCACCACCAGGCCAGTCACACCCCTAAGATGGACTGCCTGATGTGACCCACGAAAGAACGATTTAACCATCTTGATTTTGGTGGAATTAGGAACTCTGGGTCAGGATTTTGCCCACTCACCACAGGAATTGGCAATTTAGGGGGTGTAGTGGCTCACAGGGTAATTCGGCCATTGGCTACTACCCTTCAGTCCCCTTAATACCCTTCAATTCTGTATTTTGGTGGCCCACTGACACCAAGCGGTACAAAAGGGGGTGGTGATGGACGGAGCATCTGAATCAATCAAACACTCACACCCAGTCAAAAGATCTGGGTTTAATCCATCACCGTTCTTTAGCCCACTCTGCCACCCCAGTTCAGACATGGCTATATGCAAATCAGTCTGACCCTGTGCCTCAGGGAACAGTCCAGCCCGAACTGCCAAGCCATGTCTTCCCTGGACCGGAAACAAGCTTCCGAGGACCGGTTTCTGGCATTCCAGCCGTCTTCAGCCCGGCTTGCTTGAATCCAGTGGCAAAGCGACCGCCTATGGCCTATTGCGTGTTCTGTCGTGTGGAATTTCCAGGTCCATTTTGAAAACCCTTACAAAACAGGTCGCCTGCGCAAGCACTGCTGCGCAGTGCATCACCAGGGGCGAGCCTTAAAAAGGGGCAGGGATAGTTTGGTAGTAGATTAAAGAGGCCTGAGGTGGATTCAAGAATACACAGCCTTGGTAACAGGCATGCTAACATTTATTTACACCAGTCTCAGGCTTCTAAGCAGAGGTTTGGGCCCAGCACTCGTTCTTTTACAAATGAAGCACTGAGGACCAAGACTGATTAGCATATAGCTGATGCCTCTCTAGAGCGAACAAAAAGAAATCAATGGCCTTGAATGCATTCCATTGGCCAAGATTAAGCTAAGCATTCCACCTATTTCTTCAAAACATTTCGAAGTATAATTCAGAGCTTATCCCCTGTACTCTCTTTTACCAGAGGAAAAACTTGGAGCCTGTCCGTTCTATTTCTCCCAGCCAGAGCGAATAACAGTGCCCATGTCTTTACTGCACTGTAAAGACCAAGGAGCAGCACATATCCAATCCACTGCTGTGCACCGAAGAGACATGTTCACATCAGTCGTCTATATTCGAGGAGAAAAACAAGAGAGACTGGCTATTCCATCTCACCTCCCAGCAGCAGAGACTACCATGGACAGAGCATTCCCTCTTGTACGAGGAGATATGTGACCAGTTCCAAAATCTAAATGGGAGACCAGGGCAAGTGTCTTTTACATCAAAACAAGTATTTGCAATGCAATCGGTCTTGCATTAGGAAATTTTGACCTATTGGTATTGTAAATGACAATTTTTTTATTTATGTGTTGGTTTTGAAAATAGCGAAATTAATAGCTTTGTCATTTACAATGCCAATAGTTTTAACTTTAACAAATGTGACATCTATAGCATTTGTAACGCAACATGTGTTGTATTTACATGACTTAGATGTATTGATATTACAAATAACAATGGCTTGTATTTTTTTTATAATTAATACTAAAAAAAAGTTCTTGTAATTTTTAATGGCAATATCTTAAACTTTTATAAATAACTTTTGTGAAGATTGTTTATTGTATTTTATTATGAAGAAAATCCAAGAACAGAAGTGAAATATTAACATCTTTTTGTGACATTTGTAATGAAGCTTGAAACATTGAGAGAACATATTTGAACCAGTTGTTGTTGAATGATTGCACAGATTGATGCTGTGGTGGCGCTGAGTGATGTTGTGGCGGGTCGACGAGGGATGCTGTGGCGTTCAATGATGCTGTGGTAGCGCATAGTGATGTTGTGGCGCCCCTCAGTGATGTTGTGGTGTCCCTCAGTGATGTTGTGGTGCCCCTGAATGATGCTGTGGTGCCCCTGAGTGATGCTGTGGTGATGCGATAGAGTGAGGGCGATACATAGAGTGAGGGCGATACATAGAGTGAGGGCGATACATAGAGTGAGGGCGATACATAGAGTGAGGGCGATACATAGAGTGAGGGCGATACATAGAGTGAGGGCGATACATAGAGTGAGGGCGATACATAGAGTGAGGGCGATACATAGAGTGAGGGCGATACATAGAGTGAGGGCGATACATAGAGTGAGGGCGATACATAGAGTGAGGGCGATACATAGAGTGAGGGCGATACATAGAGTGAGGGCGATACATAGAGTGAGGGCGATACATAGAGTGAGGGCGATACATAGAGTGAGGGCGATACATAGAGTGAGGGCGATACATAGAGTGAGGGCGATACATAGAGTGAGGGCGATACATAGAGTGAGGGCGATACATAGAGTGAGGGCGATACATAGAGTGAGGGCGATACATAGAGTGAGGGCGATACATAGAGTGAGGGCGATACATAGAGTGAGGGCGATACATAGAGTGAGGGCGATACATAGAGTGAGGGCGATACATAGAGTGAGGGCGATACATAGAGTGAGGGCGATACATAGAGTGAGGGCGATACATAGAGTGAGGGCGATACATAGAGTGAGGGCGATACATAGAGTGAGGGCGATACATAGAGTGAGGGCGATACATAGAGTGAGGGCGATACATAGAGTGAGGGCGATACATAGAGTGAGGGCGATACATAGAGTGAGGGCGATACATAGAGTGAGGGCGATACATAGAGTGAGGGCGATACATAGAGTGAGGGCGATACATAATTATGTGGTGTGTAATTATGTGGCACTGAGTGGTATTTGGAGTGTATGTTGCATTGAGTGCTGTGTAATTATGTTGCATATAACTTTGTGGCACTACATGGTATTTGAAGGTATGTTGCATTGAGTGTAATTATGTGGCGTGTAATTATGTGGCACTGTGGTATTTGGAGTGTATGTTGCATTGAGTGCAGTGTAATTATGTGGCGTGTAAGTTCGAGGCATGTGGGCTGCTAAATTCATATCTATTGCATAGATCGCCGCCTAGTGTTGGGTCCGGATGATTGCACATTGTTGTCCTGGAAGAGTCTTCGAAGTATCACGAGATAGGTGGCTCTTCCCCTGGACTACAGTGCGCATGGGCATCGACTCCATCCCCAGATTGTTTTTTTCCGCCATTGGGTTCGGATGTGATTTCGACGTCTCCTGTCGGAATCGATAAAAACTGTTCTCTGAAGGCCAAAAGGCTTTCTAACCTCGTCGGTATTGTTGGCGTTCGGTTCTCGTGTATACTCCAACTCTTCGAGTCGGTTTTCTGGGGAGTCGCGTGACTCTTCGGTCATCGAGGCCCTTTGACGCAGCAAGACCCCGACGTAACTACAATGGAACGAAGTCCGTTCAAAAAGTGTCCCATGTGCGGTTCGAAGTACCCACCCATCGACGTGCATCCTGTATGCAACAAGTGCCTGTCGCCGGACCACAACGAGGCCGACTGTATGGCCTGTTCGAAGTTCAGGTCGAAGAAAACGCTCAAGATTCGGCGCGTGGCGCGCCTTGAGGCCCAGCGATCGGCACCGGCCCCGGTGGACATCTTCAACGACCCCGAAGCAGACGAGCAAGAGCTTCAGCTTCAGATCTCGCCTCCATCGGCGGAGGTCGAGGCCGACTACGGAGAGGCCGTGGAGGGCCTGGACCTAGACGAATACATCGAGGAGGTAGGGGACGACGAGGAAGTTTATGGGGCTGCGGAAGATAGCTCGGAGGAAGAGCTATGCCCCGTCCGTACCATAACTAAGGCTCAGGTCACGGGATCGCCACTCTGCCTTACCCACGACCCTCCACCTAAGTCCTCGGCCCCGCCTTCTGGCCCGGCTACAGACATTTCAGCGGAGCCTCCGTTACAGAAAACGAAACCATCGGCTTCGACTTCTTCTAAGATGGCCGACACACCATCGAAACCGAAGACGGCAGAGACGGCTTCAAAACCGTCGTCTTCGGAGGCTTCCAAGCCAAAAAAGGCAGTCGACCACGAAAAGGCACCCAAAGGGGCCAAGGAGTCCGGCTCCAAGAAAGTCGTCGAGCATGTGTCGAGTAAGGTGGTGGAGTCGACGTCGAAGAAGACTGTCGAGAAACCTTCACCCAAGACTGCCGTGCCGAACTCTGAAACCACGACGCAAAGGGGAAATCCTGCCGATCCGAAGCCGGCGTCGTCGACGCCTAAGGCCAAGACAGGGGACCGGACCCTTGCTGTCGAGGGTGCGTCCGCGCCCAAACAGAAGTCGTCAACGCTCGGATCCTCACCTGGTGGTGAATCGAGGGCCTCGGTCGGATCGACGAAGCCGTCCGCTTCTTTTACTAAGCAGGTCGCGGACTCCCTGAGGAGGATACGGGACAAGGCGTCGGAACCGAAAACGTCCTCGGTACCAACGGCGGCTGTCCCGCTGAAGAAGACTTCGACGCCAATCCTCTATACTCTGCCGCCAAAGGTAGCGCCGAAGGCTTTCGCACCTCGTACGGTGCCCAATGACTCAGAGGGGCTGCAGCAGACTCCGCGTACTGGAAGCTCTGCTCGACCACTTTCGCAAAACGACGATTCGGAGCATTTTATCGACGCCGACACGGGCAAATTACTGCTCTACAAGAGGAAAATTACATCCCAGCCGGTGGACTCCTATGTAATCCCTCTAAAAAGGAAAAGGCCTGCACCAGATACTCCAGAGCTTGTGGAACCCATTCCTCAACAGCCTAGGAGGAGTCTGACACCTTCACCCACCTACTCAGATGGGGATGGAAATGAACAGAATGATGAGTATAACTTCCCTGCCAATAATGACCCTGATGAACAGCAGGACTCATGGATAGACACTGGTGACCAGGGTGACCAACAGGTGGTTAGTGACCCACAGCTTTATGGAATAAAGACTTCTCCTACTGAAGACTCGGCGGCATTTTATGCCTTAATTGAACGGGCGGCTGCAAATCACAAGGTGGAGATGCATGCCGACCCTGTGGAAGTTGACTTTTTGTTTGATACATTCTCTGCATCAGAAAAGACTGTCAAAACACTGCCAATGCTTAAAGGGGTTCTCAAACATGCCAATGACATTTTCAAGGAACCCACCAGGGCACGGGTGGTCAACCCACGTATAGAGAAGAAATACAGACCGGCACCTGGGGACCCTGCTTATATACGAGGCCAGTTGCCTCTGGACTCTTTGGTCGTCTCCAATGCCCGCAAGCGGGCGAATTCACAGACAACGGGTGAAGCTCCTCCCCCGGACAAAGAGTCAAAAGTGCTAGAGGCAGGGGGCAAAAGGGTGGCAGCACAGGCTGCAAACATATGGCGCATATCCAATATACAAGCCCTGTTGGCTAGATATGATAGGGCGCATTATGACACCTTGGAACATCTTTTGCAACACCTTCCAGACAAGTTCAAAGAAGGAGCTGAAATGTTGATCCAAGAGGGCAAGCTCATTTCTAATGCTGCGATTAAATGTGCGCTTGATGTTGCAGATACAGCAGCAAGGGCGGTGAACACTAGTGTTATGTTGAGGCGTCAGGCTTGGCTCCGCATCTCAGGGTTCAAGCCCGAGATCCAAACAACTATCCTCAACCAACCCGTCAATCCAGACAGACTGTTTGGCCCGGAGGTTGACACCACCCTTGAGAAGATTAAAAAAGACACTGAGACGGCTAAGTCCATGGGTGCACTTCAGTCTCAGCAATACAGGGGCAACAATTTTCGTCGCTCAAGTACAAGGGGTGTTGCCAGAGGACACTTGGCACAGCAGACAAGTTTCCATAAAGGAGGCGCCCAGGCCTCTTACCCCAAACAGAATAGAGAGTGTTACAGAGGAAACAGCGCCAAGGGCAGAGGCAGAGGCAACAATACTTCCCGTTCCTCTGCTGCCAACAAACAGTGACTCCCTGTCACTGCCCCCCGACCATCCATCACCTGTCGGGGGAAGACTCCAACAGTTCCTGCCAGTCTGGAAAAACATCACCACAGAAAGGTGGGTAAGGGAGCTTATCCAGTTCGGGTATTGTTTGGAGTTAACGTCCAATCCCCCCAACATACCCCCAAGACAACGTCCTATGTCAGCAGAGCACTTGCACTTGTTGCAGCAGGAGGTTCTCGTAATGCTGCAAAAAGGAGCAATAGAGCTTGTGCTAGTGGAGGAGGAAGGCACAGGGGTTTATTCCCTGTACTTCTTAATACCAAAGAAGGACGGCTCACTCAGACACATTCTGGACCTACGCCCCCTCAATCTATACATACTCTCGGAACATTTTCACATGTTAACGCTACAACAGGTTCTTCCACTATTAAACCAGGGAGACTTCCTCGCAACCTTGGACCTCAAGGATGCTTATTTTCACATACCACTTGTGAGAAGTTGGCCTGATGTGCAGTGCTCACTATTCTAGTGATCACTATATATCAGTCCAAACAACCCTTATTGATGATTGGTTGTAAGTCAACCTTATAGACCAGCTATCCTAGTAGCATGGATACGAGCAGTCTAAGGCTAAGACTCTAGAGGGCGTGTTAAGCCAGCTGTTTTACCATCACATTACCCCTTGAACACCCAGTGAAAGGACACCACACAAGTGTTATGAAAATAAACAATGTATTTATTAGAATCACAACAACCCTGTACTCTTTATGAGGACAGGGTGCTAAGCACACAACAAAACTCTTACGAAAATACTTTTAAGTTAGCACGTTACACAAATGCCCGAGGGGCACGAAAAACCATATACTTTCAAAGTGGAATGCGAATTACTAGCAGGTAAGTAACAGTTCTAATAGGCTTTGGAATCGCTAGGACTGGACTAGGGAATCGTTAGATTACTACTAGGAGGCCCAGGGGACTCGGGTGCAGAGTGTGCACTCTCACGCGGGATGCGGGACAAAGTCTATGGAAGCTAGAATTCACAAAGTTAGTGTTCACGGGCGAACCCGACCTGGTAGGAAGAAAACGACAGTGGATCCTGACCCTAGGATAGTGAGGCTATGCTGGGACACCGAAGTGCCGAAGTTACCTAGCCCAGGGGCTGCAGCTGCATAGGTCTGAAAAGACGTCGGGGATCTCGTTGCCGGACCAGGAGCCTGGAAGAAGGAAGTTGCTGGCAGGCGACCAGTGAAGGAAAGTTCGATGGATCCAAGCCTGGATCAAGGAAGAAGAAAACCTGAAAGCAGAGGGGACCAAGTTCTTGAATCACTAGCCAGTGATTAAGTGGGCACCAGGATGGCACCGGGCGAAGTCACCGCAGTCAGGTGAGTGGGCGCTGCTGGGCTCTGCAGTCTCTCGGACCAGGAGGCGTTGTCGGCGACCAGGATGGAGGTGCGAGCTGTCCCACGAAGGATGAAGTCGTTGGCGTCGGAGTTACCCAGGATTGGGCAACAAGCCTTGGCTAATTCAAGCCCACGCGGTGGACTCAAAATGGCGTCTTGAGTGGACCAGGAGGGTCCAGGGTGCTCCTCTTCTGGGAGGGAGCAAGGGCCAGTCTGGAGCAACCAGACCAGCAGCAGAAATGTCGTCGGGCGTCGTCAGGAAGGCCACAAGCCAACGGGCTAGTAGCCAAACAACGCGGTGAGCAGCGGAAAGCAGAAGGGCCCCACGCAGATCGTGGAGATGCTGGGGGGCTGCACTTCGGAGCTGGAGCTGCTCAGAGTCGGGGCTTCTCGGACCCCAAAGCACTCACCAGTAGATTACTCGGCGGGCTTGCTGGAAAGAAGTCGTGCAGTCTTGCAGATGGCCGGTCCCTTGAGGTCTCGTCGCACCCACGGTTCTCAGCTGGGCTGTAGAGGTGGGTAGAGGTCAGAGGTGCCAGGGAAGCCGGTTCTCGTCGAGCTGGGCAGTCGGATTCCGGAGGAAGGACTTACAGCAGACCGCAGTGTTCTTAGATGGTGCCTGCGGATGCAGGGTGACTACTCCTTAGTCACAAGGGAGAAATCTTAGGAAGAAGTCTTGAGTTCCTTTCGCAGAAAGTAGTTTCAGGATTCAAAGATGATCTGATTTGGAAGGGGGCCAGTCTCTACCTTTATCCTGTAAAAAGGGGCTGGCACGCGACTAAGTCCTGCCCTATGGGTGGGACTAGGAGGGGGGTGGTTACACCCACTTCCTTGGCGGGCTTTTCCCCAGCACAGGGTCTGGAGTGACCCTGGAACTGGTTCCAGCCAGCCTATGCACAGTGAGCACCGGGGTGCCACGTGCAGTCACCTTCCTCTAAAGCCCTGCCTACCTACAATACACAAAACCCTGTCTGGGACGGTGCTGGCACCGCCCCTGGCAGGAAACCCTTTGTCCTTATCTCCTGCTCTGGGAGGACTCCCAGCAGCAGGAGGGCAGACTTGTGTCTCGGTGGCAGCATCCATTTTGTGGATGCTAAGGCTCTGTCTGACTTTTAACCGGGTTATAGGTTACAGGCATGTCGTGTCCCTCTAGAAGGGTGGAATGCTAACCCCGTCGCCAGAATTGGCGAGGGGTTAGTATTCCAATTCGTATGACACCTTACTCGACATGTTTTGATAAAGCGATACCAGAGTTGGCACATAACCGCGAGGATTATAATGCACTTAAGAGTATATGGTATGCGATATCATGGAAACGGCTAAGGGATGGATCCCGAAAGCCGCAGACAGGCCCAGCTCATGCCAGAGCACCATCTCACACGATTCCAAGCACTCTGCCTTCAGGATTGTTAAGGCCTGCCATAGGAGTGACTGATAGGAGATCTGTGTGTCCATTTTAGGGTTAGATATAGGTATACTATATCTAAAGCAAAGGGTGAGTACACCACCTTGCCCCAGCTGTCGTGCAGCCAGTTGTGTCAGTTTTGGATGGCCATCCAGGGGTGGCATAATACATGCTGCAGCCCCTGGTAGGCCCTGGGTACACCTAGGCCCTGGGTACCTAAGGTACACAGTACAGGGACTGATAAGGTGACTCAGTATCCAATTTAGATATGTACCTAAGGTACATGGAATCCATTTTACAGAGAGAGCAGTGGGCCTGAGGTCCTGAATAGCAGGGCCTCAGGTCAACTAAGTCAGAAAACCAGCAAAACACCAGGCAAAAAAGTTGGGGGCAACCATAGTCAGGGGTCAACCTTCCTACATAACCCCCCCCCAAACGAAAGGAGATAAGGCTATCCTTGTCCAGGTAAGCCTATATTGCCTAAGTGGCCATTCAAGGAAGTACCAGCACTGGCATGGTTACCCCCTATGTCATGGTCCACTAAGCAATCCCTCACCCTAAGGGTGTCTGAGGGTCTCCACCATAGGGAATCTCTACCTGTGGTGTGTTTTGTCAAAGAAAAAGGCTGGTGCTGAAATGGAGTACTGAAGCGAGGCTCCACTAATTGTGGGCTCAGCTTCCTCCAATCATTTTCCACCATATAGGCCTTTCTTTCCAAGACTGAGTTGTTTTGGGCTCTCAGGGTCAACCTCTGGCTACCTACAGCTGGAGGTTGGGTCCCTCTGTTTGGCTTACTGGAGGGACAGGTCAGGTCTGGGGCCCTCAGGTCCCAAGTTTGGCTGTGCCCAACAGTGTCCATCTGTGGGAGGTCCCTAACTAATTTTAAGGGGGATCCCTCAGGAGTATGTTTTATTTTCACTTGGCTAGGACTACTAGCTTCAGTGCCCTTAATCTGCTGATTGGGAAATTCTTTTGGACAGGGGGCCCTTTGGGGTCCAACACTGGCCTCCCTGACCTCTACAGCCCTGGGCTGACTGAGGCAGGGTAGAGAGGGGCAGGTTACCTGCTCCAGACTGGGTCCCACCTTGGAAGGGTCCACTGACATCAGGGGTTCTGCCAGGCTAGGCCTGACTACCTCTGTGGCAGTTTCTTCACAAGGGGTCAGATCAGTTCCCTGAGGAGGCTGATCCTTTCCTAAAGTCTGGTGGGAGGGAGATTTCTCTTCCTCCTCAATACTCTCTGTCTGAGTGGAGTGATCCATAGTTTCAGGCTTCACAACACTGTCATCTGTCTGAGTTTGAGCTGTGGCCATCACAACTCTCCCAACCTTTTCAGGAGGGGGCTCAGTTTGGGTGTGGGCTGTGACCATCACAGCCTTGACAACCTGTTCTGGGAAGGAAGTTGTCTGAGATTGGGTTGTGACTGGCACAACCCTCCTGACCTGTTCAGGGAGGATATCTTGGACTGGGGCTGTGGCTACCACTGCCCCACTAACCTTACCATGGATGTTCACCATTCTAGAATGGGTCTCTTGCTCTACTTCAGCCCAGGCTGAGAGCTCTAAATCATTCCCCAGTAGGCAATCTACAGGCAAGTTTGGTGACACTGCCACTCTCTTGTGGCCAGTGACACCTCCCCAGCTGAGATTGACCACTGCCATGGGATGATCTCTCTGTACTCCATCAATATTGGTCACCTGGTATGTGGCACCAGGTAAAAGTTGCCTTGAGGGGACTAGACTCTCAGTCACCATAGTGATGCTAGCCCCTGTATCTCTATAGGCCTCAACTTTTATACCATTGATGAGGGGCTCTTGTCTGTACTTGCCCAAAGTGTTGGGACAAGTTGTGAAGTTGGCAAACCCCATGCCAGTCTCACAGACAAGAGTATCTAAGTTTGGGGACCTGGTTAGGCCAGAGTCCCCAGGAACTCCCAAAGTAAATGCACCCAAATTCTTGGGGGCACTCCCACCACCTGGGGGATTACTACTAGTAGTAACAGGAGGTTTGGGAATGTTACTTGGGGGTATGTTTTCCTTATTGTTATTCTTTGGGCAACTGCTGTCAGTTTTTAAATGACCCACCTGTTTACAGGGATAACAATAAGGTTTCTTCTGGTTATTGGAAGGATTCTGGGACCCACCCCCCTCAGAGGATTTTTGGGGCCCTGATGTGGTTTGATCTGTAGATTTATTCCCACCCTTCTCTTGAGGCTTGGTGATTCCTTTTTCTGGTCACCACCTTGGTTCTTGGGCCTAATCCTGGTTCTGACCCATTTGTCTGCCCTCTTACCCAATTCTTGTGGAGAGGTCAGATCAGAGTCTACCAGGTGCTGGTGTAATAACTGGTTCTGACAATTATTTAAGACTTGCTCTCTCATAATTAGATTATACAATCCCTTGAAATCAGTAACCTTACTACCCAGTAGCCAGCCTTCCAAAGCCTTAGTGGCACAATCAACAAAGTCAGACCAGTCCTGAGACTGAGTTTTCTGGGTGTCTCTGAACAGCAACCTGTACTGCTCAGTGGTTAAGCCAAACCCATCAACCAGTGCATTTTTCAGGACCTGGTAATTGTTAGCATCCTCCACTCTTGTAGTGAGGAGCTTATCTCTACCTTTACCATCAAAGGAGAGCCACAGTATAGCTGCCCACTGACTCTGGGGAATGCACTGCACAGTGCAGGCCCTCTCCAGAGCAGCCATCCATTTCTGGATGTCATCCCCTTGCTTAAAGGGGGGCACTATTTTAGTCAGGTGTTTAGTATCTAAACCCTTCTCTCTATCTCTTGGGAGATTGCTGCCACCAGTGGGAGCTAGCCCACTCATCTGCTGCTCTCTTGCCAGGGCAAGCTTCTCTTTGGCCAGGGCAATTTCTTCCCTTTCAATCCTCAGTTCAGCTTGTCTCATCCTAGCTTCATGCTCCTTTCTCTGAGGGGAAGTAAACCTCCTCTGTGGAGGATTCCTTCTCCCCTGAGAAGAGGCATTAGAGTGCAGAGATCTATTGGAGTCCCTAGAAAGAGATCTATCTCTCCTAACTCCAAGGTTAGGCCCACTTCGGGTTAGTACTGGGGGGCCCCCAGATCTTAGCCCAAGTAAGTCTAAGTTGGTCCTAGTTAGCCTTCTGACTACCTCAAGACCCTTGTCTACCTCATCCCCAGAGAGTACCTCCTCATCCTCCTCCTCAACTGCTGAATCAGTGTTGGGGAGGTCTGGATCCCCAGAGGTTCCCTCTAAGGCTGGCATGCTCTCATGTAACTGAGAGAGCTTTCTGGCATCATATGTCTCTAAGAGACCTATCAGAAAGGGAAGGGTGGGGTTAGACCCCTGCTTCAGTTTCCTGGAGACACAGAGTTGCCTCATCTCCTGAAAATTGAGAGCTGCATATCTTGAAGTGACCTGTGGGGGGTCAACACTGACCAGGGGAGTCTCAGTAGAGTCCCCCTGAGTCGACATGCTTTTCTAGTGAGGTGTAAGTGGTGCACTTACCTACACTATATGTTTGCCTACTGATCCCTTGCTAGAGTTGTAGTTTAGGGTGTGCTAGGCCCTAGGAGCTACAACAGCTGGTTCAGTAGAACTCAGAGTATTCTAAGCTAAGTTATATGTACCTTTAGTACTTATGTGATCTTTCACAAGATATTCTTAGGGCATGTGTGGTAAAACAACAGCAAGCTCAAATCCCAACCGCTGCTCACCAATGTGAGAAGTTGGCCTGATGTGCAGTGCTCACTATTCTAGTGATCACTATATATCAGTCCAAACAACCCTTATTGATGATTGGTTGTAAGTCAACCTTATAGACCAGCTATCCTAGTAGCATGGATACGAGCAGTCTAAGGCTAAGACTCTAGAGGGCGTGTTAAGCCAGCTGTTTTACCATCACATTACCCCTTGAACACCCAGTGAAAGGACACCACACAAGTGTTATGAAAATAAACAATGTATTTATTAGAATCACAACAACCCTGTACTCTTTATGAGGACAGGGTGCTAAGCACACAACAAAACTCTTACGAAAATACTTTTAAGTTAGCACGTTACACAAATGCCCGAGGGGCACGAAAAACCATATACTTTCAAAGTGGAATGCGAATTACTAGCAGGTAAGTAACAGTTCTAATAGGCTTTGGAATCGCTAGGACTGGACTAGGGAATCGTTAGATTACTACTAGGAGGCCCAGGGGACTCGGGTGCAGAGTGTGCACTCTCACGCGGGATGCGGGACAAAGTCTATGGAAGCTAGAATTCACAAAGTTAGTGTTCACGGGCGAACCCGACCTGGTAGGAAGAAAACGACAGTGGATCCTGACCCTAGGATAGTGAGGCTATGCTGGGACACCGAAGTGCCGAAGTTACCTAGCCCAGGGGCTGCAGCTGCATAGGTCTGAAAAGACGTCGGGGATCTCGTTGCCGGACCAGGAGCCTGGAAGAAGGAAGTTGCTGGCAGGCGACCAGTGAAGGAAAGTTCGATGGATCCAAGCCTGGATCAAGGAAGAAGAAAACCTGAAAGCAGAGGGGACCAAGTTCTTGAATCACTAGCCAGTGATTAAGTGGGCACCAGGATGGCACCGGGCGAAGTCACCGCAGTCAGGTGAGTGGGCGCTGCTGGGCTCTGCAGTCTCTCGGACCAGGAGGCGTTGTCGGCGACCAGGATGGAGGTGCGAGCTGTCCCACGAAGGATGAAGTCGTTGGCGTCGGAGTTACCCAGGATTGGGCAACAAGCCTTGGCTAATTCAAGCCCACGCGGTGGACTCAAAATGGCGTCTTGAGTGGACCAGGAGGGTCCAGGGTGCTCCTCTTCTGGGAGGGAGCAAGGGCCAGTCTGGAGCAACCAGACCAGCAGCAGAAATGTCGTCGGGCGTCGTCAGGAAGGCCACAAGCCAACGGGCTAGTAGCCAAACAACGCGGTGAGCAGCGGAAAGCAGAAGGGCCCCACGCAGATCGTGGAGATGCTGGGGGGCTGCACTTCGGAGCTGGAGCTGCTCAGAGTCGGGGCTTCTCGGACCCCAAAGCACTCACCAGTAGATTACTCGGCGGGCTTGCTGGAAAGAAGTCGTGCAGTCTTGCAGATGGCCGGTCCCTTGAGGTCTCGTCGCACCCACGGTTCTCAGCTGGGCTGTAGAGGTGGGTAGAGGTCAGAGGTGCCAGGGAAGCCGGTTCTCGTCGAGCTGGGCAGTCGGATTCCGGAGGAAGGACTTACAGCAGACCGCAGTGTTCTTAGATGGTGCCTGCGGATGCAGGGTGACTACTCCTTAGTCACAAGGGAGAAATCTTAGGAAGAAGTCTTGAGTTCCTTTCGCAGAAAGTAGTTTCAGGATTCAAAGATGATCTGATTTGGAAGGGGGCCAGTCTCTACCTTTATCCTGTAAAAAGGGGCTGGCACGCGACTAAGTCCTGCCCTATGGGTGGGACTAGGAGGGGGGTGGTTACACCCACTTCCTTGGCGGGCTTTTCCCCAGCACAGGGTCTGGAGTGACCCTGGAACTGGTTCCAGCCAGCCTATGCACAGTGAGCACCGGGGTGCCACGTGCAGTCACCTTCCTCTAAAGCCCTGCCTACCTACAATACACAAAACCCTGTCTGGGACGGTGCTGGCACCGCCCCTGGCAGGAAACCCTTTGTCCTTATCTCCTGCTCTGGGAGGACTCCCAGCAGCAGGAGGGCAGACTTGTGTCTCGGTGGCAGCATCCATTTTGTGGATGCTAAGGCTCTGTCTGACTTTTAACCGGGTTATAGGTTACAGGCATGTCGTGTCCCTCTAGAAGGGTGGAATGCTAACCCCGTCGCCAGAATTGGCGAGGGGTTAGTATTCCAATTCGTATGACACCTTACTCGACATGTTTTGATAAAGCGATACCAGAGTTGGCACATAACCGCGAGGATTATAATGCACTTAAGAGTATATGGTATGCGATATCATGGAAACGGCTAAGGGATGGATCCCGAAAGCCGCAGACAGGCCCAGCTCATGCCAGAGCACCATCTCACACGATTCCAAGCACTCTGCCTTCAGGATTGTTAAGGCCTGCCATAGGAGTGACTGATAGGAGATCTGTGTGTCCATTTTAGGGTTAGATATAGGTATACTATATCTAAAGCAAAGGGTGAGTACACCACCTTGCCCCAGCTGTCGTGCAGCCAGTTGTGTCAGTTTTGGATGGCCATCCAGGGGTGGCATAATACATGCTGCAGCCCCTGGTAGGCCCTGGGTACACCTAGGCCCTGGGTACCTAAGGTACACAGTACAGGGACTGATAAGGTGACTCAGTATCCAATTTAGATATGTACCTAAGGTACATGGAATCCATTTTACAGAGAGAGCAGTGGGCCTGAGGTCCTGAATAGCAGGGCCTCAGGTCAACTAAGTCAGAAAACCAGCAAAACACCAGGCAAAAAAGTTGGGGGCAACCATAGTCAGGGGTCAACCTTCCTACACCACTCCACCCATCCCACAGAAAGTACCTCAGGTTTACCATACAGAACAGGCATTACAAGTTCAAGGTCCTACCCTTCGGAGTGACCACTGCCCCCAGAGTGTTCACGAAGTGTCTGGCGACCGTGGCGGCGCACCTCAGGAGACAGAACATACATGTCTACCCTTACCTGGACGACTGGCTCGTTCAAGCCAAGTCGGAACAACAGTGCGCCGCGGCCATGTCCCACACTATTCACCTCCTTCACAGTCTGGGGTTCTCGTTAAACTATCCAAAGTCGCACCTCCAACCTGCCCACGTGCGGCAGTATCTGGCGCGACCATCAATACTCTGGCTGCCACAGCACAGCCAAACCCGGCGAGGATCGACAACATCCAGTCGCTAATCCAGAGGTTCAGACCCCAACACTCACTCCCAGCGAGAGTGTTCATGCAGTTGATAGGCATGATGGCCTCCTGCATCTTCATAGTCCCGCACGCGAGACTGCATATGTGTCCGCTCCAGGAATGTCTAGCACATCAGTGGACGCAGGCTCATGGACAGTTGAAAGACCTAGTGTTGGTAACCGGTCGGGCATACACCTCTCTGCATTGGTGGACTCCACACAACCTTTGCAAGGGCCGACCGTTCCAAGAGCCTGTACCACAGATCATCCTCACGACGGACGCCTCTCTCCAGGGTTGGGGGGCTCACGTGCTCCACTACACAGTGCAGGGACTATGGACGACACAGCAAAGGAAGATGCACATCAACTGCCTGGAGTTGATGGCGATCTTAATGGCGTTAAAGTCCTTCAAAGTACATTTGTGCAACAAGGTCGTGCTGATCCGGACGGACGACATGACGGCCATGTACTACATCCAGAAGCAGGGAGGTACGCACTCTCCACAGCTGTCTCATCTGGCTCAGAGCATGTGGAAGTGGGCCATTCAGAGGAACATCTTCCTCATGGCGGAACACCTTCCGGGCAAGGACAACCAGATGGCGGATCTGCTCAGCAGGTACAGCCATCAAATGCACGAGTGGGAGATACATCCATCTGTACTCCGCCCGTACTTCCAGCAGTGGGGTCATCCGGAGATAGACCTGTTTGCCACAAAGGAAAACGCAAAATGCCAAAGCTTTGCCGCCAGGTTCCCTCACCCACAGTCGCAAGGCAATGCGATATGGATGAACTGGTCAGGCAGATTTGCGTACGCTTTTCCCCCAGCACCTCTCATTCCGCTGGTGGCAAGAAAGCTAAAGCAACACTCGATGACGCTCATCCTGGTTGCTCCAACGTGGGCACGCCAACCATGGTACACCACGTTTCTAGAACTCTCCGTGGTACCGCATCAAAGGCTGCACCTCACACCCAGGCTCTTGACGCAGAACCATGGCGACATTCAGCATCCAGACCCGCAACAGCTCAATCTGGCGATCTGGCTCCTGAAGTCCTAGAGTTTGGCTACCTTAATCTGCCTCCTGAATGCATGGACATCATCAGAGAGGCAAGAAAACCCACTACCCGAGCTTGCTATGCAGCGAAATGGAAGCGTTTTGTCATCTACTGTACAGAGCATAACATAAATCCGCTAGATGCATCCATTCCAAACATCATTTGCTACTTGTTACATCTTTACAAATGCAATCTAGCGTACGCTTCCATTCGAATACACTTGTCAGCCATAGCAGCTTATCTTCAGAACAGGCAGCACCTCTCTGTTTTCAGAGTGCCTGCCATTAAAGCTTTTCTAGAAGGGCTGAAGCGGGTCATTCCTCCCAGGACCCCACCCGCTCCAGTATGGAATCTCAACGTGGTCCTCACTAGGTTGATGGGTCCACCCATTGAGCCTCTACATTCATGTGAGATTCAATTCCTGACATGGAAAGTGGCTTTCCTCATTGCCATCACGTCTCTCAGACGTGTTAGTGAGCTACAGGCGCTCACAATACAAGAGCCATTTATTCAGGTTCATTCCAACAGGGTGGTGCTCCGCACTAACCCCAAGTTCCTTCCAAAGGTGGTGTCACATTTTCACGTCAATCAGTCAATTGAACTGCCCGCATTCTTTCCGAATCCAGAGACGGTAGCGGAAAGAATGTTCCATACCTTGGA
The DNA here is from genome assembly GCF_964261635.1 of Lissotriton helveticus. Classification (NCBI taxonomy): domain Eukaryota; kingdom Metazoa; phylum Chordata; class Amphibia; order Caudata; family Salamandridae; genus Lissotriton; species Lissotriton helveticus. Next base: position 1,985,846,104 of record NC_136065.1, read on the forward strand.
CGTTAAAAGGGCGTTGATGTATTATATTGACAGAACACAACCATTTAGAAAAACACAACAACTATTCGTTGCCTTTTCAGCTCAGCACAAGGGCAACCCCATTTCCAAAGCGGGAATAGCCAGGTGGATCGTTAAATGTATTCAGATTTGCTATCAGAAAGCTAAACGCACTTTAACGATCCCACCCAGAGCACACTCCACACGCAAGTTAGGAGCCTCCATGGCATTCCTGGGAAACATTCCTTTAGAAGACATTTGCAGAGCAGCCACGTGGTCCACACCACACACGTTTACCAAACATTACTGCGTAGACGTGCATTCCAAACAGCAGGCAGCTGTAGGACAAGCTGTTCTCAAGACTCTATTTCAGACTTCTGCAGCTGGCACGGGCGGCCGCCGTTAATAGAGGGACTGCTATATATTCTATGCAATAGATATGAATTTAGCAGCCCACATGCCTCGAACTGAATATGCTACTTACCAGTATGCATCTGTTCTTGGCATGTAGGGCTGCTAACATTCATATCGCCCACCCTCCTCCCCCGGCGCCTGTAGCAGCTGCAGATTGCTTCTTGCATTCAATCATTAGCATGGACATCTTTAACACTGTCATACTCCATCTTTGCCGCAATGGCTAAAAACAATCTGGGGATGGAGTTGATGCCCATGCGCACTGTAGTCCAGGGGAGGAGCCACCTATCTCGTGATACTTCGAAGACTCTTCCAGGACAACAATGTGCAATCATCCGGACCCAACACTAGGCGGCGATCTATGCAATAGATATGAATGTTAGCAGCCCTACATGCCAAGAACAGATGCATACTGGTAAGTAGCATATTCATTATGTGGCACTAGGTGGTATTTGGAGTGTATGTTGCATTGAGTGAAGTGTAATTATGTGGAATGTACTTATGTGGCCCTGAGTGGTATTTGGAGTGTATGTTGCATTGAGTGCTGTGTAATTATGTGGTGTGTAATTATGTGGCGCTGAGTGGTATTTGGAGTGTATGTTGCATTGAGTGCTGTGTAATTATGTGGCACAGAGTGGGATTTGGAGTGTATGTTGTATTCAGTAGAGTGTAATTGTGTGGCGTGTAATTATGTGGCACTGAGTGGTATTTGGAGTGTGTTGCATTGACCGTAGTGTAATTATGTGGCGTGTAATTATGTGGCGCTGAGTGGTATTTGGAGTGTATGTTGCATTGAGTGCTGTGTAATTATGTGGCACAGAGTGGGATTTGGAGTGTATGTTGCATTGAGTGCATGATGGGGCCCGCAGTACAGAGGCTTCTAGGCGTGGGGAACAAGGGTTTACACCAGAAAGCAATCCTAAATGGGGTTTGTAGCGCTGCAAAACAGGTGCATAAGTAAAACAAATGCACCCACCAATGCCGGAAAACAAGACTCAGCACCGTTACCAGGCGTCCTCCTGTAGCCAGGCAACAAGCAGCAAGCCACGCACACCACTCACAAAGAGCATCCTCTTCTGGACTGACACAGAGTACCACGAGGAGTGCAGGCGTCCCCTGCAGCTTTCATGAATCCCATTCTCTGAGCACCACAACTGGCACTCACCGAAGGAGGGGGGCATGGATGCTGTGCAGTGGGGCACAGAGGCTCAACTAGAGCCAAATTTCAGGGGGGCTACTAAAAAAGGCAGAGTGGAGGTGCAGGGGCCCTAAGAAAGGGCGGCATGGGTGCCCTTTGAAAAAATACATTATCAATGTAAATACAGCGAACCACAGCATTGCGCGTGCCAGAGAAGGGCTGCGCATGACACCTCAAATAATTCACGGCACCCACGCCATTAAACTGAAAGTGAGGCATGGGTGCCCTTTAAAAACAAGCATTGGCCGCGCGTCCGGGCCAAAAATAAATAATTTTTTTAAAAACCTGCGAGTTACTCCCCAAAAATCATGTGAAGGCCGAAATGTGACAGCAAAGTTTCGGGTGGTGCAATACGAAGGGCTAAAGGACTGAATATCTGCGCAGCGTGCTTGAAAGTGCACAGACTTCAATACTGCCGCGGCATTCTGCTGGTCCTTTCTACTCGCCACAGAAGTCTGTTTTCTTTCCAGTCCGGCCCCCATTTCATAGCAGGAGACAACCATCGCAATGACTGTCCCTTGGCAGCATGTCATGGCAAAACAGAAAGCGATCCGGCGTTTGTAGCAGTGTGTATTACGGAATGGGATGTTGTGAGAAGTTGGCCTGATGTGCAGTGTTCACTATTCTAGTGATCACTATATATCAGTCCAAACAACCCTTATTGATGATTGGTTGTAAGTCAACCTTATAGACCAGCTATCCTAGTAGCATGGATACGAGCAGTCTAAGGCTAAGACTCTAGAGGGCGTGTTAAGCCAGCTGTTTTACCATCACATTACCCCTTGAACACCCAGTGAAAGGACACCACACAAGTGTTATGAAAATAAACAGTGTATTTATTAGAATCACAACAACCCTGTACTCTTTATGAGGACAGGGTGCTAGGCACACAACAAAACTCTTACGAAAATACTTTTAAGTTAGCACGTTACACAAATGCCCGAGGGGCACGAAAAACCATATACACTAAAAGTGGAATGCGAATTACTAGCAGGTAAGTAACAGTTCTAATAGGCTTTGGAATCGCTAGGACTGGACTAGGGAATCGTTAGATTACTACTAGGAGGCCCAGGGGACTCGGGTGCAGAGTGTGCACTCTCACGCGGGATGCGGGACAAAGTCTATGGAGGCTAGTAAAGGCAAAGTTAGTGTTCACGGGCGAACCCGACCTGGTAGGAAGAAAACGACAGTGGATCCTGACCCTAGGATAGTGAGGCTATGCTGGGACACCGAAGTGCCGAAGTTACCTAGCCCAGGGGCTGCAGCTGCATAGGTCTGAAAAGACGTCGGGAATCTCGTTGCCGGACCGGGAGCCTGGAAGGAAGAAGTTGCTGGCAGGCGACCAGTGAAGGAAAGTTCGATGGATCCAAGCCTGGATCAAGGAAGAAGAAACCTGAAAGCAGAGGGGACCAAGTTCTTGAATCACTAGCCAGTGATTAAGTGGGCACCAGGATGGCACCGGGCGAAGTCACCGCAGTCAGGTGAGTGGGCGCTGCTGGGCTCTGCAGTCTCTCGGACCAGGAGGCGTTGTCGGCGACCAGGATGGAGGTGCGAGCTGTCCCACGAAGGATGAAGTCGTTGGCGTCGAAGTTACCCAGGATTGGGCAACAAGCCTTGGCTAATTCAAGCCCACGCGGTGGACTTAAAATGGCGTCTTGAGTGGACCAGGAGGGTCCAGGGTGCTCCTCTTCGGGAAGGGGGCAAGGGCCAGTCTGGAGCAACCAGACCAGCAGCAGAAATGTCGTCGGGCGTCGTCAGGGAGGCCACAAGCCAACGGGCTAGTAGCCAAACAACGCGGTGAGCAGCGGAAAGCAGAAGGGCCCCACGCAGATCGTGGAGATGCTGGGGGGCTGCACTTCGGAGCTGGAGCTGCTCAGAGTCGGGGCTTCTCGGATCCCAAAGCACTCACCAGTAGATTACTCGGCGGGCTTGCTGGAAAGAAGTCGTGCAGTCTTGCAGATGGCCGGTCCCTTGAGGTCTCGTCGCACCCACGGTTCTCAGCTGGGCTGTAGAGGTGGGTAGAGGTCAGAGGTGCCAGGGAAGCCGGTTCTCGTCGAGCTGGGCAGTCGGATTCCGGAGGAAGGACTTACAGCAGACCGCAGTGTTCTTAGATGGTGCCTGCGGATGCAGGGTGACTACTCCTTAGTCACAAGGGAGAAATCTTAGGAAGAAGTCTTGAGTTCCTTTCGCAGAAAGTAGTTTCAGGATTCAAAGATGATCTGATTTGGAAGGGGGCCAGTCTCTACCTTTATCCTGTAAAAAGGGGCTGGCACGCGACTAGGTCCTGCCCTATGGGTGGGACCAGGAGGGGGGTGGTTACACCCACTTCCTTGGCGGGCTTTTCCCCAGCACAGGGTCTGGAGTGACCCTGGAACTGGTTCCAGCCAGCCTATGCACAGTGAGCACCGGGGTGCCACGTGCAGTCACCTTCCTCTAAAGCCCTGCCTACCTACAATACACAAAACCCTGTCTGGGACGGTGCTGGCACCGCCCCTGGCAGGAAACCCTTTGTCCTTATCTCCTGCTCTGGGAGGACTCCCAGCAGCAGGAGGGCAGACTTGTGTCTCGGTGGCAGCATCCATTTTGTGGATGCTAAGGCTCTGTCTGACTTTTAACCGGGTTATAGGTTACAGGCATGTCGTGTCCCTCTAGAAGGGTGGAATGCTAACCCCGTCGCCAGAATTGGCGAGGGGTTAGTATTCCAATTCGTATGACACCTTACTCGACATGTTTTGATAAAGCGATACCAGAGTTGGCACATAACCGCGAGGATTATAATGCACTTAAGAGTATATGGTATGCGATATCATGGAAACGGCTAAGGGATGGATCCCGAAAGCCGCAGACAGGCTCAGCTCATGCCAGAGCACCATCTCACACGATTCCAAGCACTCTGCCTTCAGGATTGTTAAGGCCTGCCATAGGAGTGACTGATAGGAGATCTGTGTGTCCATTTTAGGGTTAGATATAGGTATACTATATCTAAAGCAAAGGGTGAGTACACCACCTTGCCCCAGCTGTCGTGCAGCCAGTTGTGTCAGTTTTAGTTAGTCAATCCAGGGGTGGCACAATACATGCTTCAGCCCCTGGGAGACTTCTGGGTGCACCTCAGCCCTGGGTACAGGGACTTGGAGAGGGCCCAGTGCCAATTCAGTACCTGGGTACAATTTGGATAGAGAGAACAGCTAGGCTGTGGGTCTGATTAGCAGGCCCACAGCCAGGGAAAGTCGTAAACCAGTGCAGCAAAAAGCAAAAAATCTGGGTGATCATAGGATTGCAGACCCTACTCTCCTACAGATGTTTAAAGCAGACTGTCTGTGTGTGCTACGTCCTTTGTGATAAGAGACTGTTACTCAGCTGAGAGACACCAGACAGAGGGGAGTAGCAGCTGGTCTGTGCAGACACGGCTGTTACTGAAGCCACCTTCTAGCAACAGTCTATAAAAGAAAAAAAATCGATTGGCGCCAAAAGTGGCGGGGGAGCGGCTTCCTTTTGAAGTCTGATGGGGGGATGGGCAGGGGAGCGGCTTGCTTTGAAGTCTGATGGGGAGGGCGGTGGAGCGGCTTGCTTTGAAGTCGTAGACAAATGGTGTATGGAGTGCGATGTGGCTGGTGATGTGCACGCGCCTGGCTCACATGAACTGTGTCTAATCCGCAGCTTGGGGAGACTTCGGAAGGCTTACTAGAATCTCGCCGAACAATGCTTACGCATTGCTTCAGCGAGACCTAAAAAGTAACGAAGGATAGGAATAATGTTTCTATTAAGCAACAAGTCAGTCTAGCATGACTCTTAGTCCTTTTCTTTCTCAGAAAGGGTGTCTTGTACGAAGTTTCCTTTGATATGCCAGCTCCAGCCCCGTATTTTGATTCCTCTGGGGAGTGCTCCAAACAAAAAAAACAAAACAAAGAAGGAGATCATTGTTGAGGGAGAAGCTAACACCAACTGCCAGCACCAGTGCTCTTGGGGTCTGTACGATAGTAGTGGCTATGTGGGTTTAGATCCAATCGTGTGCTCGTTAGTGCCCTTCACTTCCCGCCTCCCTAGAGACTCTAACCCCTTTTTCCCAGATTATTCCCAGGCTGCCCCGTACCTTGCTAAGCCACGTCCCTCCGGGGATGTGGCTGGCCTCTGCGTGGTGCCTGGTAGGGTCCGGCTCCCTCTTTGGCTCCGGTTTGACTGTGGGTCGGCTCCCGGGGTCTGGTCCGTCTTCCGTTTCAATTCGGTCTCCCTCCGTATCTTGGGCTTCGGGTGCGATGAAGGTCTACACAGCTCCTTTTCTCTTCGTGTCCCTCTTCCAATGCCGAAGGACACCAAGGCACGAGAGCGGAACCCTCCCCTTCCTCCAAGACGCGAGGATCATGTGACGCGGTCACGTGGTCGGCTGGCTGTTCCCGGAGAGCGAGATACTTAAAGGAGAAGCCTAATGTTTGTTCCACGGAGGGTGTCTGTAAAACAGAGGAGAGGACATGGAGAAAGATAAGGGGGGAAACGATCTGCTGTGGGATCCACAGTCTCCGTAGTGTGTTGCAGTACTTCGTTACACCCCCTACATGAGGTCTCTCGCTGCGCAAGCACTGCTGCGCACTGCAACGCTAGGCGCGAGACCTAAAAAGCAGTGTTAAGTTTGCAGGTATGTGAACGGTTTTTGGTAACTGAGTTTTGGGGGGTAAACCAAGGTCCCCAATGTTCAATTAAGCACTCCAGGTGCACCACCTGTGTCACTAGGGCAGCCAGGTGCAGAGTGCAATGGTGCCAAGGTTAGCCAATGGGGCTAAGGAACACCTCGGCAGGTGGCTGCTCACCGGTGAGACACTCTTGTTTTGGGAGACAAGCTCCTAGGGTTAAGGTGAGTGCAAAGTGGGTCCCAAGTCAGATGGTTTCGATGGTTTCGGGAGCCCATTGCAATCTTTGGATTTCGGCTGGAGGCTTGGTCCAGGAAGTCTTCCGGGAGGAACCAACAGCTGGGCAGGTAAGTAGAGATGTCCTTCAACGTCAGGACACTTCGGGATCGGGTCACCAGGTCACAAGTTTAGAGATTTGCAGGGGTGCCTTTCGACATTGGGAATCCGCTTACCGGTTTAGTTGTGGTGGAGGGGTTTATTGTGAAGAGGCTGCAGGCGTCGACGCGGAACCTTGGAGGTGACACCACTTAATGGTTTGGAGGTCAGAACGGCTGAGGACTACTACAGGATGGATGGACCCTCAGGACATGGGTCGTGGACGTTTGGTGCAATGGTAAGTCCTGGAGCAGGGTTTCCTGGTCCGAGGGGGTCCGGTGGGGGGGGGGGGGGGGTCGCGCAATCCCTGATCCTGATTAGGGGGTGCTTGCCATTTGCAAGAATGTCCTTTGATATTATAGGGACCTGTCGGCTCATGCAGATAGGTCCTCAGAAGAGTTTTAGGGCACCCTGCCCTAAGGGTAACTTAACTGGGCCTCAAGCAGTGCTGAGCAGGCCTTGCCATCAACGTTTTTCTTCCTATCATTCAGCTCAAATTGGGTCTAAAAGTAAAGAAGGTTGGCACTCATTCTCTGCCCTTCTGCTGGCTAGCTCAGGCTATTATGCATTGATCACTCGTCCAACGCATTAACCTGACAGCTTAGTACCTTCTGTGGGTAGATACTGGCCACCCCCCGGGGCTTTAACCTTACAGAGCCCCCCCCCGCAGCCCGGGGACCGCCCCCCCCCAGCCCGGGGACCCCCCCCGGCTTCTTTTATTTTATAATAATGGGGGGCCCAGAGGGGCCTCCCCAGCCCCAGGGACCACCTCCCCCGGGGCTTTAACATTATATATCGGGGGCTCATGGCACCCCCCCCAGCACCGGGGACCGTCACCCCCCGGGGCTTCTAAAATAAATAAAAGAAACCTGTGTGGGTGGGCTCAAGCCCCTCCCCCCCCCCCACACACCCTGGGGACCGCCACCTCCCCGGGGCACTACATTTTCAAATTGTGGGGTCCGTGAAGGACACCCCAGCCCCAGGGACCACCACCCCCGGGGCTTTTAAATGTTGTGAGGGGGGCCGCGCGGCCTTGTGGTGGCCCTGGGGACTGCCAAACCCCCCCGGGCCGGCTCCTGCAGTGTCCCGGGGTGCCCACCCCCATGTCACTGTAGTTTGCTATGGTAGGGCGGGAGCCACGCCATAGCAAACTACTTTGGTTTTTGGAAGAGAGAGCAGGAAACCTGCTGTCTCTTCCAAAAACCAAAGATGTAATGAGGCCACACCCCTTTTTACACCTCTCTGCAAGGCAGCCTCCTGGCGCATACTGGAGGTTCCTGGTGGGCTAGTTGGCCCCCAGGGACCCCAGTATTCAAGTGAATTTAGTTCCCCCTCTGGAAACGCGCCAGAGGGCTGCGTTGCAGAGGTGTAATGAGGCCACGCCCCTTTTTACACCTCTCTGCAACGCAGCCCCCTGGTGCATACTGGAGGTTCCTGGTGGGCTAGTAGGCCCCCAGGGACCTCCAGTATGCAAGGGGACTTAATCCTCCAACTTAGAACGCGCTACAGGGCGTGTTTGCACAGTGGTGAAGGTAGGGGGCGGGGCTTGAGATGATGTGTGCAAACATGCCCTGTGGCGCGTTTTAAGTTGGGGAATTAATTCCTCTTCAATCCAGAGGTCCCCTAGGAGCCAACTAGCCCACCAGGTACCTCCAGTAAGCGCCACGGAGCTGCGTTGCAGAGTGTTGTAAAAAGGGGGCGTGGCCTCTGAACACCTCTCTGCAACGCAGCTCCCTGGCGCATACTGGAGGTACTTGGTGGGCTAGTTGCCCCACAGGGGACCTCAGGACTGAAGAGGAATTAATTCCCCAACTTAAAATGCGCCACATGGTGTGTTTGCACACATGTCACCTCAGGCCCCGCCCCCTTCCTTCACTATTGAGCAAAAATTTCCTCTAAAATCAGCCGAACTATGAATTCCGATTTACTCACCTGTTATCACGAGAGACCTCAGTGCTGCATCTTTAAGCCCAGTACGGACCCTGAAAAGTAAATCTAAGCATACTTACCAGTAACTTGTATTTCCTTCCATAGGAATCTATTGTGTGGTTTTCACCTGAAAAGTTTCTAAGTGTCTATTTTTGAAACGTACAAATATTCCTCTAAAATCAGCCGAACTCCGATTTACTCACCTGTTATCACGAGAGACCTCAGTGCTGCATCTTTCAGCCCACTACTGATCCTGAAAAGTATTTCATTTCCTTCCATAGGCTAACATTGACTGGTTTCACTTGGAAATTCTTCTAAGCAATGTTCCCTCTAATTTTTTTCCTCTTGTGTGCTGCAGTGGAGGGTCTCTGTGCGCTGCAACCATGGCTATGTGCGCCAGGAACCAAACCGCGTGTGTCTGCGGCGCCAAATGGCACTCAAGAAGTTTACTTTAAAAAGTGAAAAGATGGTGCATTTTCACACATACAGATCCACAATAAGGGTCTTAAGGGCAGTTT